>NC_057798.1:779826001-779954363 GCF_018294505.1 Triticum aestivum
CCCCAGATCGAACGATTCGTTCGGTCGTATCGGAGACATCGATCGAACGCATGCGTTCAGGAGGAGAGTCGCCCAGCCCGAACACCCTACCTCGGGAGCTTAGAGGCCTTTTTGTTGTGGAAAAAGAAGAAGCCCAGATTGTGCCGATTTTTACTGTGACCAAAAAAGTCCACTATTGGATGTGACTAAGGGCATCTCCAGCCGTTGGACCCCCAGGAGGGGCAAAAAAACGCCCCCTGGGGGCGCACCGGCACTAAACCGTGCACTGGGGGCGTGATGCCCTCCAGTCGCGGCGCCCATGGTTAGTCAAAAAAGTCAAACACGCCGCAAAAACGACTCAAATTTAACGCAAACATCGGCGAGTTCATTCAAACTTAAACATATTTTACAAAAAAGAAAAAAAACTACCGCGGGCTACCCCGCCGTCTCCCTCGCCGCCCGCCCACGCGGTTCTACATGCCGAGGAGGCGGTAGAACCGCGTGTAGTCACCGCCGTCGTCGTCATCATCGTCGTCGTCGTCGCCGCCGCCTCCGCCGTCCCTGCTGCATCCCTCCCCCGGTTGGCGCGGCGGGTTGGACGGTCCGGGGGCGTCGTCGTCGTTGTCGCTGTCGAGGACCACGACGCCGTGCTCGTCCTCGCGCCCACGCTTGCGGGCGGCGATCTCCTCCAGGGCCCGGCGCTGCCGGACCATCTCGTCGTGGAGGTAGTCGTCCCGCGCCCACCGCATGGCGTCCTCGTCGGAGAAGCCGCGTCGGGCTATCTCCTCGTACTCCGCGGGGAGGACGGGCTCCGGCTTGGGCTCGGCGAGGACGAAGCGGCCGGTTGGTGGACAGGCGTTGGCGCCGCCGGAGCTGCGGGTGCGCGCGCTGACTGGCGTGTCCTGGGGCTCCGGCTTGACAGGGCGGAGGCAGGGCGAGCCGCCAGACGACAAGGAGGACCCCCCGGTCTCCATGCGCCTCGGGGTCCAGGAGCTTCCCCGGCGGCGTGAGAAGGAAGGGGGAGCGGGGTACTCTAGGCGCGGCGTGTTGCCGCCCTCGATGTACTCGAGGACGGCCTCCAACGTGCGCCCGGGCACGCCCCACCACAGACGCCGGCCGGCGGCGTTGAGCCTGCCGGAGGGCACGACGCCGTTGGTGGCCTCGAGCTGCTCGGCCTGACGGCGGCGGAAGTACGGTTCCCAGAGCGGGCTGTCGGGGGCGGCGCCTCGCTCGCCGCACGCGGCAGGTTCGAGCGGATGCGTGCGATCTCCGCACGCCGCGCCGCGCCGGTCGGTACCGGGGGCACCGGCACGCCGCCCGCGCTGATCCTCCACGTCCCGGGCACCCGCATGTCCGGCGGGACCGGGTACTCGGCCTCGTAAAGGAGGCGAGCCTCGTCTTCGTGAAGATGGCGGCGGCCGAAGCCGTTCGCCGCCACGCCGTCGCCTGGGAAGCGCTCGGCCATGGTTGTGAACTGGGGACGGCGAAAGAGAGGAGAGGAGAGGGAGGAAACAACGGCGGCGGGAGAGTGTGAGTCGCCGAGTGCGCCGGGGCGCTTCATATATAGGCCAAGGCGCGCGTGTCACCGTATGTATGCGTGACGGGCGAGGGAGGGCGAGGGACGCGCGTAGTCCGGTCTTCACTGCGCCGCCCGTGAGGCATCAATGGTGCAGGCTGACCGGCGCGGCAGCGCGGCAGCTTTGGCATTGATTCGCCGCGGGAAACGGGGCGATGAGGACGACGAAGGGCCGAGAAGAGAGCCGTGTCGCTGACGCGGCGGGCCCGCGGCTTTTTCGCGCCAAAACAGTTCGCCCAGCGCCCCCGGGCGCCCCCCAGCGGGCCGGGTTCGGGCTGGGTCCGCCGGCGCTGTTTTCGGTCCAAGCCGGCGAAAATCGGGCTTCTGGGGGCGCGACTGGGCCGTTTTTTCGGCGCCGGCGCGAAAAAACGCCTGGGGAGGCCTTCCTGGGGGCGCGGTTGGAGATGCCCTAATGAAGGCGATTTTGCCATGCAATGAAAAAATAGTCAACAAATGCTGCAAAAATAAAAATGTATGAATGAACCACAAGATCTGTACCGCTATAATATGAATGAACCAGAAAGATCTTCTCTGCAAAGATGTCAAAATATATGAATTTGCCATGGCAAAATGTGCAGTGTGGATGCATATGAACTTGCCATCACAGAAAAAGTCCAAAAAAATGTTATTATAGATAGAAAATGGAAAACAAGATACTACTAAAATAATCCCAATGGTTTCAAACCAAAAATAGCCATCACCTTTATAAACAATTTTGCATGTGTACCATGATGGCAAGAAAATATTTTTATGCAATGGCTCAAAAAAGAATAAAAAATCATGGCAGTTTGCATCTGTACCATGATGGCAAAAAATTACGGATTAAAAATTTGTATGCTAATTTTACTATATAAATTTTCCGAAGCACAAAACAAAAAATGCACAATCTATTGTTTAGTAATAATTGACATGTTTTCCATGTATTTTTGCCTTGGCAAAATAAAAGTAAAACTTGCCATGCTGCATAGAAGTATGTTTGCCATGAGTGACAAAAATTAAAATTGCCATGGAAATTAAATAAAAAAATCATGGGAAATAAAAGGTAAATTTGCCATGACAATAAAACGTTAATTTTGCCATGGTGTAGAAAAATTAATAATTGGCATGCAAAAATAAAAGTAAAATTTGCCATGTTAACCAAGATCAAATGAATAGTAAATCTTGCCATGGCAATAAAAGTTAAAAATTGCCGTGGGAATTTAGGTAAATTTTCCATGTTAATAAAGATAAATTAACCATGGCAAAAATAACAAGTAAAACTTGCCATAGCAATAAAAGTTAAATATTGCCATGGGGATTTAGATAAATTAGCCATGAAAATGAAGGTATATTAGCCATGGAAAAATAAATAGTAAAACTTGCCATGGCAATAAATGTTTGCTATTGCCATGGGGAATTAGGTAAATTTGTCATGTTAATAAAAGTCAAATAAATAATAAACTTGCCATGGCAATAAAAGTTAGATATTGCCATGGGGGTTTGTAAATTTGTCATGTTAATAAAAGGTAAATTTGTCGAGGCAAATAAATAGTAAACTTGCCATGGCAATAAAAGTTAAAAAATTGCCATGGGAATTTAGGTAAATTCGTCATGTTAATAAAGGTGAAATAATTAGTAAAGCTTGTCATGGCAATATTTTCCATTTTGTGTTGTAATCTAAAGTTGCCATGGCAAAAAAGCAATGAATTTGCCATGATAAGAGAACTAAATTTGCCATGATCAATTAACTAAAGTTTTAAAAGTTTAGATGGCAAAAAGTATCAGATTAGTTGCCATGGCAAGAAAGCATGGCAATTAAGTTTCGATGGGGACATATCCAAAAATAAAAAGTTGCCATGGCAAGAATGCAATAAATCTGTAATTTTCCCTAAAGAAAAGACACAAGCATGGCAACTAAAGTTTCGATGGGGACATATCCAAAATCAAAAGTTGCCATGGCAAAAAGAATGCGATATATATGTAAGAGGTAATATCATCCAAAGTCATACAACTTGCATTGCATGTTCAGTTTAGTGCTAAAACTTTAAAAATACAGTTTTGTAGTCACTTAACTTGACTCATGCGTGCAGATACGGTCATGTTACACATATGTAGGCGTATCCATGTGCATGACCCCACCTGTTAGTGAGTGGAGGGGCTGGTTGCACTGTATTTTTACATAATACACTCTCATAAATTGTTTATTTGCGGAAAAAGTCCAGCACAAAAAAATGCTCAGAAAACACAACCATAGCACTGCAGATATATTCGAAAATTACCGTCAGGACTCTACACTGCGACCAACTTCTTTTAAACTACTGTCCTACCAACACGCTAATCAGGTCCTGATGCCTAATACGAAGACCAAACTTATGTGGACTCACGTGGAGTTTGAATGGGATGCCAATACTGCAGCCTATTTTGATCGTGCAATTTTTTAAGATATTTGTAAAACATAAGGAATATATTTATGTGTGTTAAAACTATTTTGCGAGTGCAATTTTTTAAGATATTTGTAAAACATAAGAAATATATTTATGTGTGTTAAAACTATTATGCATACAACCAATGATTAGTAAATAAAAACAATTAAATATAAATTTGTGTTTCATATACTAGTAGTATAAAATACTCCCTTCGTTCCTAAATATTTGTCTTTCTACAGATTTTAACAAGTGACTACATACGGAGCAAAATAAGTGAATCTACACTCTAAAATATGTCTATATACATCCGTATGTGGTAGTCCATTTGAAATCTCTAAAAAGAAAAATATTTAGGAAGGGAGGGAGTATTTAGTAAAACTTAAGTAATAAAAACATTTAAGATACTTGTAAAACATAAGTAATAAAATTATGTTAAAATATTTTTTTGCTAAATATGTAATATATATATATATATAATTGTATTTAATTTTTTTTATTTACTAATTATCATCTAAATGTATAATATTTTTAACACACAGAAATTTGAACATAATTATTATGTACAGTTTCCTAAATATTTTATATATAGCACACATGTTTATATTTGAATGTTTTTATTTACTAATCATTGTCTGCACAAATATTTGAACATAATTTAATACTTCCTCCGTAAACTAATATAAGAGCGTTTAGAATACTAATATAGTGAACTAAACACTCTTATATTAGTTTACAGAGGGAGTACTTGTTTTGATAAACCCATAACTTATTAATTAGTTCTACAACTAAATTAAAAAATGGCCGTGGTATTCGCAGCCCATTTAAGGTCCACATGCATCCTTGTTTAATACATATAAAAACTCCTTATCCAGATTGGACATGCGAACGCAAGGTGATGTAGTGGCTTTACCATCGCTTGTTTAACGGTTGTTCGTGGGTTCGAGTGTGGTGCTATAATTTTCGCATGGACGTGCAGTACTGTGGTCATGTTTTTCTATAAATGAAAAATTGTGAGGTTTCTTGTGCAAATATGCATCACAGTGGTTGATTGTTCTGCAAATAAAAAACATGAGGGTGTTTTGCATAAAAATACGTCATACCCAGCTCCATCACTCAATGGCTAGTGAGGCCATACACATGGATACGTCTGCATGTGCGTATTGTGACCGCATCTGCACAGTTAAGTCAAGTTAGGTGACCACAAATTCGTATTTTCAAAGTTCTAGCATCAAACTGAACATGCAACGCAAGTTCTGTGACTCCTGGTGATATTACCTCTATATGTAATGTACCCTGAAGAAAATACACAAGCATGGCAACTAAGTTTTGATGGGGGGCATATTAACACATGTAAAATTTGACCTTCGATGGCAAAAGAACATAATTTGATTGTCATGAACTATACATTTTGGGGGTGTCCATGAGCTACAGTTTCCTAGAATTGCCAAGGAAATCTAGTCCATTAGCATCTCATCACCCGCAAAAAAGTGACTGCAGAAATAACTACACAATGCTAAATGGCGACATCTACAAAAGTTTGCAAACAAAGAAATGGTGGGAGCTATTGAAACTCACTACGTTGTTGCCGTAGTCAGCTCGAGGACCAAATATGTGCGTCACCGTCGAGCTTGTAATCAAGCTACCCCTGCCCCAACGGCGCCGTCGCGTGGCAGATCCCCATCTGCACAAGGCGATGGTGGAGCCCAGGACCACGCGGGGCGGAGGCGCGCTAGGACGTGGGGCGGGGCGGCGGCGGCGTGGTTCTCCTCCTCGTCAGCCTTGACCCACGAGGCCGTCCTCGACGTAGTAGCATAGGCAGCGTCGGTCCGGCCGCACCGATGTGGCGGGGTTGCGCGCCCGCGGGGCTGGTGGTGGCGCAGAAGAACTCCATCGGTCGATCCAGCTGGAGCGTGAGGACGGGGCCGACGGCGGCAGGCGGGGACGACGAGCCCATGAATCTCCACCCCCAGCACCTCGGCCCCTGTGACCGGCAATCACCACGCGCACGAGGCTCCCTCCTCCACCGTCAACACGGCGCCGCGCACCGGCATCTTGGTCGACTGCTGCATCCGCCGACCACCATCGAGGATTCGAATCACACCAGCTTCACACGCCTCTTCCCGCTCCTCGCCTCGCCGCCGCACACCTCCTCTCCTGACATCGCGCAGCTTCGGGTACGACGCAGGCTGCATAACTGCCGATGGGCTCGCCGCCTGCGCAAGGGCTCTCTCTCGCTCCTCTGTCCCATGCGCGATGAAGAAATGGCGAGAGAGTGGGGAACGAAGAAAAGGATAAGAGAGAGGGGTGCGGCCGTGCGTGCGTTCGGGGACGAGGCGAGTTTTTCCGAACGGGGTCAAAGCGTGACGTGGCGCGGTGGTTGCTTTATGATTTGTGCAAACAATCCAACGGGGCTGAGCGCGTTAGGGCTGAGATGCAAAAACGCAGCGCGTTCGGGAGCTACCAATTCCGAATCTTTATCTTTAAGTTCAAAAAAAAACTAGGGAAATCTTTGATCGTTCCTTTCCAAAAGCCAACTTGATCGTGTCCCGTCACGAATGTGATCGATTTTGAGTTTTTGACCCGATCACATGCACCCCGGCCCAATCGAAGTTGGAGTGTATAATGGATGTGCTTCTTTCTTTCTGATGAATTACTTGCTCTCTTCAGTTCATACATTGTGCGACTCTCAACCTCAACGTACAGAGGAGAGGGCTGGACTTGATGTTGGGGAGTAACCGACCACAGTAACATGAACTTCATCTTCATAAAGTGCAAAAGCTCGACTGCTGCCGCCTCGTGCGGGAAAACCAGCCCCTTAGCGGGATGTTGAGCATAAGAACAGAACTGAATCAGGTTAAATGAGAACTCAAAGTTGGTGTGTTTCTTTTAGATCTCATTGATTGTCTCGGACCTCTGCACCCAGCGCAATGGAGGTTGAAGTGAAGGAGGGTATATTCCCTTGGTTTTTATACACGTTTTTACTGGGAACATTGTTGGTACAATCTTTGTTATCTGCTTCTTGTTTGTGGTTTTCATCTGCTCTTCACACAGGATTCACGCAGAAAAAGAATAAGAAACGATCCTGTAGTAACATACTAACATGGTCTGAAACAGCCAATACATACAGAAGAGAGGCAAAAAGGAAAAAAGAAAAGAAAATGTAGGAGAAAGCCCGCCTCAGACTAAAATTGTAATAGTAAAAAAAACTTTGCACTGGCCTAGTTCTGCTTCTTGCAAAAGCACTAAATGCTTTCTGCTATTCGTTCACATAATATCTGCCTTCTGCTATTCGGTCATGCAAGGAATCAGAAGAAATTTCATCGCCGATGTAAATCAGGGGCAGACTCTGCTTTTTCAACCAAATCAGCACTCTGGTAGGCGGAAGACAGTGTGGTGTATGCAGACCAGCATAGAACCCCATCCTTTTCTTCAACGGCATCTATCTTGTTCAATGCCGCACAGCTGCTCATCAGAATGCAGAACGTGAGGTTATCCGGTTTAACATTCTTCGCCTTCTTGTCCTCAAACTGGCTACAAACCTTCTTATGCTGGCCTAACTTCATGTAAAGGCACATCAGATTGTTGATGGGCAGAATACTGGATGAGATGCCAAGCTCATCCATCTTGCAACAAAGGTCTGTTGCCATCTCTTCCTTTTTGGATGAGCAATAACAGTTCAGAAGTGCCCCAAAGGTTCCATGGATTTTGGTGGATCGGGAAGACTGTCAAACAATTTTTCAGCTGTCGCAAGGCCACTCACTTTGTAGATGAGATCCAGACGAATTATTTGGTTGGTGTGTTAAATTGTGATCCAAATTCTAGTACCGGGTTGACTAGACGTAATACAACCGATATGGGCCTTTGCGTTGACGTCGACGCGTACGAGTACAACTCGTTTACTTGTCCTCCAAGGACTCTCATGTATTGCCCTCTTATATACCCCATGTAGTCGCACCTCAGACGGTCTATCGTCTCGTGCTTGTAATACTCCTCCATCATAGTGATTGTGCCTTCGTGCGTCTGTGGTTTTCTCCCGCAAGGGTTTCCACGTAAAAATCCGTGTCTCTTTGTCTCGTTTATTCTGGTTATTATCTAACAAGTGGTATCATTACATATACGAGATTTGAGACGAGGAAATTAGGGTTGCGGTCTATCCGCCGCCCCTGCACGCGATCTGTCAATCTGAGGCAGATCGATTTCTCCTACTGCCGTTAAAACCGAGACCGACAGGAGTTCCTACGTGAAGCAGTCGTCTGTGTCCAGATCAAGTTGAGATTGATCGGTGCAAGCTTCAAGTCCCGAGGCTCCAAAGCAAATCAGCAAGTCGCCAAGTTCGGCTGCCTCTCCCCGAGGAGGTCCAGTACTACTCACGTGAGATTACAAGGCTACGTCGCTGCTGCTTTGTTTCAACCGGATCATTAGTACTCACGTGAAGCAAGTACAGGAGCACTATTTGGATTTGTTACTACTACATCTCACGTAAAGGCTAGTACAGTTGAGTACTAGTAATCAGTTTTTCCTCCTCAATTGCTATATCCACGCGAAGGCTACCAGGTGCTATCTATTTCTAATTCTTTGCTCTGCATATTAATTCTATCAAGAATTTTTCTACGGGCTTGTACTACTTTGTGTACACAGATTTATTCTTTCATGAAGTACAATTTTCCGCTGCTGGACCGTGACACAAGGTTTACCTTATGGCAAGTCAAGATGAGGGCGTTGTTGGCACAGTCCGATTATGATGAAGCACTGGATAGTTTTGGGAAAAATAGAATTCAAGATTGGACTGATGAGGAGAAAAGAATTGATTGTAAGGCTTTGTCACAAATTCAACTCCATTTGCATAATAATATTTTGCAGGAAGTTTTGAGCGAGAAAACAGCCGCCGCTCTATGGTTAAAGCTGGAAGGGATTTGCATGACAAAAGATCTTACTAGCAAGATGCATCTGAAGCAAAAATTATTCCTGCACAGGTTACCCGTGGAAGGTAATGTTTTGAATCATATTTCAGAATTTAAAGAGATCATATCTGATCTGGCTGCAATGGAGGTTAAGTATGAAGAGGAAGATACTGCTTTAATGCTACTTTGTTCAGTGCCAAGTTCCTATACTAATTTTAGAGACACCATATTATATAGTCGTGATACTCTCACGCTTAATAAAGTTTATGAAGCTTTGGACTCTAAGGAGAAGATGAAATTAGTGGTGCCTCATGATGGTTCGAGTTCATCCCAAGCCGAGGGATTATCTGTTCGTGGCAGGACAAAGGAGAAGAACTCCAATAATGGAAACAGAGGCAAAAGTAAAAACGGCTACAGGGGCCGGTCGCAATCCAGAGACAAGAAGTATTGCAGGTATTGCAGGTATTGCAAGAGAGACGGACATGACATCTCTGAGTGTTTCAAGTTGCAGAACAAGGAAAAGAGGAAAGGTAACAAACAAGGTAAAAATTCTGCTAACGTTGCTCGTGATGATAGTTCCGATGATGCTCTTGTCGTTATTGCTGGATGTGCTGAGACCAATGATGAGTGGGTACTTGATACTGCATGCACTTTTCATATGTGTCCACATAGAGATTGGTTTACTACTTTTGATTCCACTACTTCTGCTAGTTCCGTTTTGGGTTTTGATAATTCACCATGCAAGATTGAAGGCATAGGTTCTATTCGAATCAAGATGTTTGATGGCATAATCAGAACTTTGATAGATGTTCGGTATATTCCGAAGAAGAAGAGAAATCTTATTTCTATGAGTGCCCTTGATGCAAAGGGGTACAAGTATTCAGGTGGAGATAGTGTTTTGAAAGTCACCAAAGGTTCCCTTGTTGTGATGAAAGGTGACTTAAGTTCGACCAATGGTCTTTATTACCTTCGAGGTTCTACCGTTTCAGGTAACGCTACTTCGGTTATTTCATAGAATTCTGATTGTGATGCTGCTAACCTTTGGCATATGCGTCTTGGACATATGAGTGAACTTGGTTTAGCAGAGTTAAATAAGAGAGGTCTCTTTGATGGATATGAACCTGGTAAATTGAAATTTTGTGAGCATTATATCTTCGGCAAGCACAAGAGGGTGAAGTTCAATACTTCGACCCATACAACTGAAGGTATTCTTGATTATGTGCATTCTGATTTATGGGGACCATCTTGCAAGAAGTCATTAGGTGGTGCAAGTTACATGCTGACTATTATTGATGATTATTCAAGAAAAGTTTGGCCTTATTTCTTGAAGCATAAATATGAAGCATTCTCAGCATTTAAGGAGTGGAAGATTATGATTGAAAGACAAACTGAAAAGAAGGTAAAGATACTTCGCACTGATAATGGTATGGAATTCTGTTCTAAGCAATTTAAGAATTATTGCAAGTCTGAAGTCATTGTCAGACATTACACCGTTCCTTATACTCCTCAACAAAACGGTGTTGCTGAGCGTATGAACAGGACCATTATTTCCAGAGCCCGTTGCATGTTGTCCAATGCAGGTTTGCATAGGCGTTTTTGGGCTGAGGCCGCTTCTACTGCTTGTTATCTCATTAACCGTTCACCATCTATTGCTCTTAATAAGAAAACTCCAATTGAGGTATGGTCTGGTTCACCTGCTGATTATTCACAGTTGAGAGTTTTTGGTTGCACTGCTTATGCTCATGTTGATAATGGAAAGTTGGAGCCTAGGGTTGTTAAGTGCATCTTTCTTGGTTATAAGTCTGGTGTTAAAGGTTTTAAATTGTGGAATCCTGAAACCCAGAAGGTTGTTATTAGCAGGAACGTTATCTTTAATGAATCTGCTATGTTACATGATGTTCCATCTACTAATGTTCCTGTTGAGAGTGAACAGCAGCCTACTATTCAACAGTCTATTGTTCAGGTGGAGCATGTTATTGAAACAGGTGATACATCTGGTAATGAAATTATTGATGCACATGATGAACCCGTCGTTGATGATGAACATGTCACTCCCACTCCAAATCAGCCTATTGTTCCACCCAGTTGGAATCTTGCACGTGACAGAGTTAGACGGGGTATTAATAAACCTGACAGGTTAATTGAAGAGTGCAATATTGTTTCTTTTGCTTTATCTGTTGCAGAAGAAATTGAAGGTAATTCTGAGCCTTCTTCATATTCCGAGGCTATTATTTCTGGTGATAGTAATAAGTGGATGACTGCTATGCATGATGAGATGGAATCACTTGAAAAGAATGACACTTGGGATTTAGTAAAATTGCCTAGAGAGAAGAAACCTATTCGTTGCAAGTGGGTTTTCAAAAGGAAAGAAGGTGTTTCTCCTAATGATGAGACAAGATATAAAGCAAGGTTAGTTGCTAAAGGTTATAGCCAGATTCCTGGTATTGACTATAACGAAGTCTTTTCTCCTGTTGTGAAGCATAGCTCTATTCGCACTTTACTTAGTATTGTTGCCATGCATGATCTTGAGCTTGAACAATTGGATGTTAAAACTGCATTTTTACATGGAGAATTAGAAGAGGATATTTATATGGAACAACCTGAAGGTTTTGTTATTCCTGGAAAGAAAAGCTTGTCTGCAAATTAAAGAAATCTCTTTATGGATTGAAGCAATCCCCTAGACAGTGGTACAAGAGATTTGACACCTTTATGCTCTCTCAAGGTTTTAAAAGGTCAAATTATGATAGTTATGTTTATTTGAAAACTGTCAATGGTTCAACTATTTATTTGCTCCTTTATGTTGATGATATGCTTATTGCTGCAAAGAGTATGTCAGAGATTAATGAACTAAAGAAGCAATTGAGTAATGAATTTGAGATGAAGGATTTGGGTGTAGCAAAGAAAATTCTTGGCATGGAAATATCCAGAGATAGACCATCTGAAAAAGTATATCTAAGTCAGAAGGGATATATTGATAAAGTTCTTCGTCGTTTTAATATGCATAATGCCAAGCCGGTGAGTACACCGTTAGCTGCATACTTCAAATTGTCATCAGCTTTATGTCCTAAGTCAGATGCAGATATTGAGTACATGTCTAGAGTTCCCTATTCAAGTGCAGTTGGTTCACTTATGTATGCCATGGTTTGTTCTCGTCCGGATTTATCTTATGCATTGAGTGTTGTCAGTAGATACATGGCTAATCCGGGAAAAGAGCATTGGAGAGAAGTTCAGTGGATTTTCAGATACCTGCGTGGTACTTCTAATGCTTATTTACAGTTTGGGAAAACTAGAGATGGACTTGTTGGTTTTGTTGATTCTGATTTTGCTGGTGATTTGGATAAGAGAAGATCACACACATGTTATGTTTTCACCATTGGTGGTTGTGCTGTGAGTTGGAGAGCAACTTTGCAGTCTATTGTGGCTTGTTCCACTACTGATGCCGAGTATATGGCTATTTCTGAGGCATGCAAAGAAGCTATCTGGTTGAGAGGTTTATACACTGAGCTTTGTGGAGATTCATCTTACCCTACCGTATTTAGTGACAGTCAAAGTGCCATATATCTTACAAAGAATCCAATGTATCATGAGAGGACAAAGCACATTGATGTCAGATTTCACTATATTCGAGATGTTGTTGCTGAAGGCGATTTGAAGGTATACAAGATAAGTACTCATGATAATCCTGCTGATATGATGACAAAGCCAGTTCCTACCAATAAGTTTGAGCTTTGCTCAGGCTTAGTTGGTATTTCTCACTAGTCCTATGGACTTTGACGCACAAGGTGTTTATGCTGTTTTGGATGGAGTTATTCACTTTCTTCGACTACTGGAGGGAATTTGGCTCAAGGTGGAGATTGTTAAATTGTGATCCAAATTCTAGTACCGGGTTGACTAGACGTAGTACAACCAGTGTGGGCCTTTGCGTTGACGTCGATAGGGGTGGAAAGTGGTAGCGGATAATCCAAAATATCCGATATTCGTATTCGATAAAATGCCTATTCGTATCCGAAACATCCGCATCTGAACCAAAATGGAAATGGAAATTATCCGTATCCGAATTTATTAAACAAATAAAAATAAAATATGGTAGGAGATTTTAACACAAATATGGATATGGAAGTGGATATATCCGTATCCGAATAATATTATGAGAGGTACTTTTCAAAATTTTGGACCCAATATTCCAATTATCCAATATAAAAGCCAAATAAGTGGTCAAATTTTACTCTTTATATGATTAAACTTATAAATTATTATGCATTACAATAGTATTTATTCATAAACCTATTCTCATTGACTTATTGTATGTCACAAGTTGATTATTTCAGGTCACACAACTATCCGACTAATATACTTAAGCAATATGTTGATATTATTCGTATCCGTTCCGAATCAAGAAAATACCCGATACGTATCCGTATTCGAATAATATCCGAGCCGCATCCGTATCCGATAACATCCGTGTTCGGATTCGTATTCGTTTTGAAAATATGGAAATGGAAGTGGCAAGAGCACTATCCGATCCGCATCCGATCCGTTTCCACCCCTAGACGTCGACGCGTACGAGTACAACTCGTTTACTTGTCCTCCAAGGACTCTCATGTATTGCCCTCTTATATACCCCATGTAGTCGCACCTCAGACGGTCTGTCGTCTCGTGCTTGTAATACTCCTCCATCATGATGATTGCGCCTTCGTGCGTCCGTGGTTTTCTCCCTCAAGGGTTTCCACGTAAAAATCCGTGTCTCTTTGTCTCGTTTATTCTCGTTATTATCTAACATAGTGTACGGCATGTTCATACCCTTTGTATGAACCGTCCGGTCCATCAACTGTCATAAGCAAAGACAAATTCTTGCATAAGTACTACAGACATATTTAAACACCAATAGCAGAAGTACAAACAGAAGGTGTGAAATAAGAAGAGTTGAAAACTTCAGTCATACTAAAAACTACTCCCTCCAATCCAAAACCTTAATTCAAAACTGCGACACTTATTTTGGTTCAGGGGGAGTACTATTTTTCTGTTCTCAAGGACAAGAGTGCACAAGGTTGTGATTATATACTACTTACAGACCCCTTTCAAAAAATAAGATACTACTACGGATATTGAAATATGGAGCACGAATATCTAAGGGCCAGCAGACTGGTTTGGTGTTACTGTGGTGTAAATGCACCATAGAATCTTTGCAGGTTCTTTGAACTGTAACAGACTGCCGTTCATGGGAGTGATTAAACGTCGTGTAGAGATACCATTTTCAAATCTCACCACAGACGCATTGCTGTCATTGGACAAACGACTAGGGCAGGAAACTAATTCACGCAACCTGAAGAGTTCTGCTTCCATACACTGCACACAGGAAGAAATTCAATTAAACATCACAATCTGCACAGGCAAGCCAAGGTTCCCTGTTTTCCTATTTCCTTTTTCAAATCAGGTGGAGTGTGCTAAAAACGTTTCTTAAACTCATCTTGCATGTGCTAAATTTTCAGATATCTTCTCTTGTCCCACGGTACTAAAAAAGTGATTGTAACCTCTTGTGTCACGAAAGGCCATACTATTTTTCATTTAGCTAAGCTGGTTTGTTAGCTAAGCTGGTTTGGAATGCCAGCAAAAGGTGGCAACTTGGTGCCCGATCTTGGCCCGGTCAGTTCCGAAAACCATAATTGTAAGGTTCACACAAAGAAAACCGTGTTCGGGTTTGGTCGCCATGTTTGGTTAGGCCAACCTGGAGATCTTCAATTTTTACCTGTAAACATTATGGAGGTTGAGTAAAAGCTTAGAAAGAGTGTCTCACAAAAAACAAAAGCAGATGATCGACCGCAACAACAGGAAAGGGCAAATGATTATCATTAAGACTTAACAACATTTCTTTAAATAGTATCATCGAAAGGGAAAGACAATTCCCCATGAGCTCTACTAATAGAGAGAACTCCTAAAACAATATACTGTACTACCAATAGGAAAGCTTTAAGTCACAGTAATGCAACTATGGAATGCTTATGGCGAGTATGGCCTGCGCTGTGAGATATGTTGATGCTGGGAGAACCTCCGGGCTCAATGGCCAATGAGTCATGCATGCTATCATTCAAGATGTTTTCAATCCTGTTGGCGTAGTGTAAGCAACAATTTATGCTCGAAATGTTGTCTCGTCGATTCGGCGTATGAAGGCAATGGCGACGTTGCCAAGGTGAAGGACAATCAGCGTCCGGGAACGGCTCTGTTTGGGCGATAACTACTGAAAACGTTCCATTTGCAGTTCGGCTGCGTTGGCGGCAGCTCGAGTTGTTGGCCGCATGAAGGACAATCAGCGTCCGGGAACGGCTCTGGCGAGCGTCCTCTAGTGCCATACTTGAACAAGACATCCCCACATCCGAAGCACAACGTATTCTCACCGTTGTCAAACCAGGTGCTCCTCGAGGTGACCCACCGATCGTCGTCGGTGTAGAAGCTGTACTCAGATCTCAGCATAGCTTGTTGTCTCGTACTCGGCCCACTGGTTCTCCGGTGGTAGTGACATAACCCATAACTGGAGTTTCGAGCGAGGGCCCACCATATGCATGGTAAGCAGGAGAAGCAGAACAGCTAGTGCTCCTTGGTGGAAGGGCAGAACGCCAAGGCCAAGTGATGGTAGACGGTTTGCTCGCCCCAGGCCTGCAAGGGAGGTAGAACTGTGTGGTTTTCAGTAATGAAAATCGGAAGGGGCAAGCCCTTCTTTGATAAAAAAAAAAGGGCTGCAAGGGAGGCGCCTTAGGAAGCGTTGCCGTCTCGCTGGTGACAGGGTTGCCGATGAACGCCGGTGCATCGGGGACGGTGTCGAGGGCGAAGCAGAGGAGGCCGTTGCACACGTTGGAGAGGCTGTAGCCGCTGGGTATGGCGACGCAGTGGAGCATGGGCGTGGGCTTGGACGAGGAGGCCAGGAGAAACCGGCCTCGTCGTCGGGCATGCGGTGCTCGCGGGTCTCCATGACGAGCAAGGCCTCCGGCGCGGCCGGGACGTGGTCGGCCTCAGCGTGGAGTCTGCGGAAATTAAGTGGGGTCGGCCACGACGCACGCGCCATAGCCTGGAGACAATGCGGCAGTATACACACGATACACTAGCGCCCGATGCGTGAACGATCCTACATGGCAGCTTCACAGCGAGCATGCAAACAGGAGCTTTAGACGCGAAGGCACACCAAAGTTTCAAACTAGTGACCCTGGACCTGGAGGCATGCAAGGACCTGTCCTGCACGCCCAAGCTTTCAAACCCCTTGTTCGTCGTCGACGATGTTATGGAGGCGGGCTGTGGTGTGGCGGCTGGCGGGGAGAAGGATAAGGTCTCTCTTCATAAACTGCCTACGCATTTCAGTCAACATCCAACCATTCTCATCCCAAGGTTTTCATATAGTATAACCTAGTTACAGACTAATAGTTGCACACCATAAAAGAGAGTAAGTTCAGCGTTCTACAACGACAACAAAAAAGTAAGTTCAACCTTAGTAATGTGCAACATCAAGTAAAAATGTTCAGACAACCAAAAATTACTAGTAGCTCCTTTTTGTAAAGAAAGAAGCTAATTCGTTTGATCTGTGCCGTGATGGTCCCTGGTTGCTCTTCTCCTGTGCAACTGTTTGTTGAAAGACATAAAAAAACAGTTGTCATGTGCAGCTGTCACTGAATGACCGATCCGCGGTGCAGTTTCTTTCTTTTCTTTTGGTGGGCAAACACATTATTACTTGCCAACAGAGTAGCGCATTGTCGATTTTGTTGTGGTCTCAACCGTTTGTTTCGAGAGCATGGATATTCACTCAAAGTTTTAGGTGTTGAGCTGAGTTGTCAGGCTATATATAATGGATGTGCTTCTTTCTGAATTATTTGCTCTCTTCGTAAACTGAGCAATCCTCTACCTCAACGTACAGACAAGAGAGCAAGACTGAACTTGATGTACTATGTACTACTATTAGGCTATGTGATGAGATTAATGCGATTTAGTTTGTTATATACTCTTTAGTTATTAGGTTATTATGTGTTGTCATTTAATTTGCTAGTGTCAATGAGATAAGATACTTTACAGTTATGCTAAGTTGGCATTGTGATTCCGTTTGCTACAATATTAAGTTAACTTTATAGTCGCCACAGCATACTCAACAAGTGTTATAAAGTTATCAAGGAATTGTGTCGCCACTGAAACATTTGGTTTAACGTCAATACCTTGTCATAGCCTGTTGTAGCTGCCACCTCCTCCCTGCTGGTTATAACCGGCGCCACCGCCGTCGCGCGATCCACCAGAGTTACTTCGCGGTTTGCAACGGTAGCCCTTGGGTGGACCACGGCCACCACGAGCAGCGGCATTAGCGGACAATTTGAAGTTGCCATCAGCACCCTAGAATAGTCCGACCCTCCGATCGAAGCTGGACATGAGGGCGAAGAGATGGTAGAGGGAGAGGGGCTCGGTGCGGATGTCGAGGGCGGAGAAACAAAAGTGAAACCGTACACATGCCCGTCGTCGGATGGGGAAAGGGATATAAGTGCCTCTTAGGCTTTTGCATAATCCCCTTTTCATGTTTTTTTTGCATATTCCCCTTTCCCCATCTGATGGGAACGATTTCACTGTCCATCTCAGTGGAAGAGTACACAACCTGCGAGAAGTTCCCCCATGCCCTTCCTAAGAATACTGGTTTCCCCTCACCCTTGATGGTGCAATTCTTGAAGGAGAAACTGCTCTCACTGTTGATACGGCTCTCGCTGGCCCGGCCCTCTTGTGCCACTTCCATGTCGGTGATATCCTTGTTATTAGAGATGATACTACAGTCTTCATACAACGATCATGCAGACCCGAAGATGAAGTCAACACTTCCCTTGATTGTAGAGGCCTTGAAGTAGTGGAGCCCCTCATGGTCATACAAGGCTCTCTGGCCGGCCTCGATGGTGCAGTTATAGAAAATTGCCTTTGTGCCCATGACATGCAACGCAGTGGCCTGCACTTGTTTGCCACCCTCTTGGCAGGAAGTGCATCATTCTTGATGATAATACCATAGGCAATGAAATAGTCGGACTCACTCTATGGTAACAGTGCTACTACCACTGGAGCTGACGAGCATGCCATCCTTGGCCTTGGTCATAGTGTGACGAAGGGCTTATCTTTTCCAATGAACACCTTCTCACGAACACTGTTTCGAGGGAAAAGCTTTTTCGGATGGAGGGAGTATATGCTTAGCCTAAAGCCCGGAACAGTGTTCCGTGAGAAGGTGTTCATTGGAAAAGGAAGCCCTTCGTCATCCATTTGAGGGACAAACTTTTTCGGACGGAGGGAGTATCTAGCACTAACTTGGTGCTAGATACATCCATTTGAGGAGTATCATTTAATGTTATCATCGGGGATGTTGGAAATGCACTCACTGATGTTCTTGTACAAGCCATCTTCACCACCAAAGATAGTGTCTGGGTCAATGATATTACCGAGCCTTGAGGCTTCTGCTATGGAGAGATTGGCGTCAAGTGTCAATGTGGCTACACTACTCTTAGTCTCTTGCAATGCCACCCGTTGATCAAAACCGTCTTGTCGCAACAGCACTAGAAACAACACAAGTATGAGCAGCCCCATGAACAACGAGAGTTTCTTCATCGCCATGATTGATGCGATATGCAAGGTTTGCTTTCTCCTCGTTGTGGCTAACGATTTACTAAGTTGGGCTATATATAGTTCACATTGGGAGGTAATGAGAGGATGAGCAAAGAACAAGCAGAGGGAGTGGTCTTGAATCAATTCTCCTTCCGAGGTAGGTGCATGACCCTTAGTTTTATGGACAGTCTGCATTGCCTTTACCAGACCATCGACCAGATGGCACATGTATTTCTTTGTCCTTTTGTTCCATCGAACAACTGAGATACATATTTACAATGTAAAATTAATGCATCCCTTCGTGTTGCATGACAAACAGTCTGAGTTACATGCGACATTTTCAGGGACAAGTATCTAGATTGATCGGTGAAAACTGAGACACATAAGAGTTGTGTCAGATTTTCACCGACAAAGATATTATGAAGGATATGTGCACCATGGTAGTCCTCGGTTAATATATTTTTACGAGTCATAGATTAGTTAGCATGTACATTAAATAATATTGACATTAAACACAATTCATACTACACATGAGTAGCATGACCAAATTCGAATGTCGGTGGAATGGCTAGAAGATATAATGTACATACATTAGATAAAGTTAGATAGAAGAAGCCATAATTAAGGAGCACCTTATAATGACTTGGTTAACAGTTATCTTAAGGCCCCTCTGAACAAATAGTGCAAAAATGTGACATTCAGTTTGACTTGGTTGCCGCCGATCTCGCCCACGATGAACTACAACTAGAACAACGGGAAGAGGTGCGGCATGGCTGGAGCGAGCGAGTGCGGCGGCCCGGAGAAGTACCAGCTGGTCTGGACGTACGGCATCCACCTCACAGAGGCTGCCTACCAATTATTATCATCGTGTGCTAGCTATAATACTGACTTGTCTTTCTAGTCGCCACATCTATCATACTGTGTTATAAAGTTATCAAGGAATTGCGTCGCTACAAAATCATATTTCCTTCATATCCAATTTGTTTGGCACAAAATTAATCTTAACCTGAAAAAAACCAATGCCAGTATGGTATAGCGAAATAGTAGTTCACAAATGGGAAGTGAAGCAATAAAGATTAACCCAATAAACAACTCCATAGCCTACATCTGAATTTGTTATATTTATTTCAAATAGGATATGTCGAATTCAAAACTACATGGGCACAACAATGATGGTCAACACACCGTCTCTCTTCTTCTAAGGAGTCAAAGGAAGATCATTGTACACTGCATAATGTTAAAATGAACGAGCAAAGCTAGCTACATATGACACTTGCAGAGGTTGCGTTGAGAATTTATATAGACTGATGAACCCACAAGCTATACATACATTTCTTGCTGGATGAACCTTTTCATCTGATCTTAGAAGTGCAGTTTTCAGTGCCAACTATGATGAAGTGCTGACACTGACAAGCTTCTCCCGTAGTTTTTCCAAGCGGGCCTGGACAAAGGAGTGTCAGAAACTCAGAATAGAAAGTCCGCAGCGCTAAATCACGCGAGTGCAATTGGAACCATGAAATGCCAAAACTACAGCGCATTTTTCAACACTAACCTTGAAAGACTTGGACCGACGAATAGATGGGTCAAGATCCAAGGCGCGTGCATATGCATCCTCTGCGGAGTGGTACTCTCCCATTGCAAACAGCGCGTCCCCTCGCAACAAGTGACACTGCATATATATTGCCCACAAGACTTGATGCTTCAGAGGCAGGAAGGTTACATGCAGCTTTTATCAAGAAAGGCAAGCACCAGATTTTAAGTGTGTATAATTGTCCAATAAACGGCCATAAAAGAGAACAACTACATGGACACATTACACATTCAGAGCCAAGCTATGCACAAGGATATTTTCACAACAGTCTGCAAGACTAAGAGAAAAAAGACAAGATACTTGGGCAGTTCAAAAGCATTAAATCTGCGATGTCTCAAAGCTTCAAATGGAGCTTACTGGCCTAGGTCCATGATTACAATTGTGTTATCAGGAACACATTTATCAGTACATAGTGCAGCCTCGCAAATGTATGTGTGAGATTACACTGCCTTTGATATCGACATGATCTCACGGTGCACATATAAGTTAATCATCAGATTCATCTCGTAATCACCACTCTCGATTTTGTAATTCATGGGCTCACGGTCAGGCATACTAAATGGTTTTTTCAGTTCACTTTACTGTCATATGCACCCTCCCTGGCTTTCCCCAACCTGAACTTGCTAGTTAACGCAAAGCTACCGGCACAAGTTTCTGACAGAAAATGGCCACTCTGAGCCATCCAATTCATAAACAACACACATAGCTAACTAAGGATGTAGTATCATGATTCCTGAACAAGCAAAAGAGCTCAATTTACAAGTGATACCTGAGGAAATTTGGGAGCTATCCTTATCGCCTCCTCGGCATCCGCGAGCGCGCCGGCGGTATCCCCAACCACTATTCTCGCCTTACACCTGCAGAATTGCGGCCAAACCATCACAAGCCAAGCTCATCAGAGTTCACATTTACACTGTCAGACGCTAGCTAGTTCTCCAACCAAATTCGGCACAACAAAGCAGACCTGCCTCCATAGGCCAGATGCAGCCCACCAGGAGCATCCATTGCGATGCTCTACAGCCAGCACAAACAAGCCATGGTCATTTCTCAATCAGAATAGCATGCAGCTCTGTCCCATGGCATTATTCTGAAGAAAAAGGAGACAGACAGCAGAGCACGCACGCACGCACGCACCTCGGTGAAGAGGGCCTCCGCCTGGGCGGCTCTCCCGTCGGCGAGGGTGGCCTCGGCCTTCTCCCGTAGGGCGAGCGCGGCGAGCCCCGCGGCCGCGTCGAACTCGGCGGCGCCGAGGAGGTGCTCCAGGAGCCGCGCGGCGCGGGCCGCCGTGCCCACGTGGGCGAACACGGCGTTGCCGCGGCCCGGGACGGAGGCGCCGACGTTGGGACCGGCCCCGCAGCGGCCCAGGCACCCGCAGGAAGCCACGTCGACGCGCGGCGGGGGCGGCGAGAGCCCCTCGAGCGCCGCGAGCACCTCGCGCCCGCCCTGCCGCGCGCACGTGCGGTTCGTGCAGACCCGTATCTCCACCGCCCCCGCCGCGGCGCGCGGCGGCGCGTGCCCTCGCCGGCGCGGCGGGCGCGGCGGCCGGGAGGCGCAGGCTGCTCCCGCCACGGCCATCGCCGTCGCCATGTGAGTAGTAGAATGATGGAACGGCTTGGACAGTGAACGAGGCTCGCAAATAAATAAATAAATAAATATAGGGTTGTATTTGCAATTTTGCATGCGTCGACGTGGCGCTGGGCCCGGCCGCTCGCGTCGAAGCGGTGGGCGCTTTTGCGAAAAACACCCTCCCGTCCACGCCATCGCGCGGGCATAAACAACTCGGGACTCTCTCCACGCCGCCGTCTCCTCCTCCGGCGACGACTCCGACGATCCCTCTCCGGCCCGCGGCGCCACGGGAGCCCGACATTCCTCGCAAGGTGCACCTTTACTCGCATTCGTCTCGGCTCTCGTCCGAGTTTCTGCTCTCTATTTCACTTCCGCGGGACGGAGTGTGGTGACCGGAGGAGCGAGCGGCGGCGATTCCCCCGGGTGCTCATAATCTGCCAGCGATTCGGTGGCCTCTTCTTTGCCCGTGCGCTTCTCGGCCCGACGACCGCCTCCGCAGGCCACGCGGTGCCGCGTTTGGGATCACGCCCTCTAGCTGTTTGATGAAACGCCTCTCCGATCACTGCTTAACTATGTGGCTGCCGTGCTCGTATGATGCTGTTGTAAAAAGTCATCAGACTGTAGAGTTCTTATCCTAAGAGAGCCTTGGTGTTTGCAGCGTCATGTTGGCGGCGCGTGTTAACCTCAAGGGCTGGCAGCAGGCGGCTGTTGCAGTTGGTTCCGCGTTCGGGGCCTTGCTTGATCCGAAGAGAGCTGATCTGATAGCCGCGCTTGGGGAGACCACCGGGAAGCCAGCGTTCGAGCGGGTGCTCCAGCGCATGAAGAACAGCGCCGAAGGCAGGGTAAGCCCACACTATATATACCCTCTCTTATCAATATCGAGTGTGCTGTTATGTTTGGACATTTGTTGCTGTCTTAGACCATCATTTTAGAGCCTTTGCTACTAGCATGTTTTGTACTAGATTTCTATAGGAATGGTTGCTCGATTATTGAAACACCGTAATTTGTCATGTCAAAACTGAGAATGGTTGCCAACTGCTGATTCACCCATGCTATTGTTGTAGAATATATTTTCCCTGTTTATGTCGTTTGTTTCAGAGAGAGGACATAATCCACAGAAGATTGAATATGAACACAGGGTTATATGAGGCACTTGTTCTAGATTGATTCCTTTTGTTGCTGTGTTGTTCACTGGATTCTGTTTACCATTTGTTCTAGATACTTTCTAAACAACTTGAATATCCATTGTTATTACTGTCTGAGGCAACTGCACACTGTCTTTTACCAGTTTGATGCAATTTGCATATACATGGCAAACTGAAGATACAGCTCTATCCCTCTGTCTATGGACTTCCTTCATGTCTAAAATAGCTTGTTGTACATTGGTTCGTTGTAGAATATGTACTTTTCCTGTTAGTATGTGGTTTGTTTCGGACAGTGGACATAATCTGCAAAGGATTTGATAGAAATACAGGGTTCATATGAAGCATTTGTTGTACATTGGTTCCTTTTACTTTTATTGCTATACTGTTCATTCTTCTTTGGATTAAAATCCAAATTATGTTCCTATTTAGCTGGAGTCTAAGCTTCTTAGCTTGAATATCCATTGTTACTGTTATCTGAGGCACACTGTCTTTTACCAGTTCGATGCAATTTGTATATACATGGCAAACTGAAGATACAGTTATATCCATTTGTCTGTGGACTTCTTTCCAGTCTAACTAAAATAGCATGTTCCTACAGGAAATTCTTTTGGAGCGTCCTCGGGTTATATCCACTCGGGTTTCACACGCCTGGGACATGCCTGAGAACACGTTCGGTGCTGCCTATGCTCAGTTCATGGGGTCAAGGAACTTCTCACCAGACGACCGCCCACCAGTTCGCTTCATGGAGACCGACGACCTCGCCTTCGTCGCGACCCGTGCCCGTGAGGTGCACGACTTCTGGCACGTGCTGTTCGGCCTCCCGACCAACCTGATCGGCGAGACTGCTCTCAAGGTGATCGAGTTCGAGCAGATCTTCCTCCCGATGTGCATGCTCTCTGTCGTCGGGGGCTCCGCGAGGTTCAGCGAGAAGCAGAGGAGGCTGTTCTTCCAGCACTATTTCCCGTGGGCGACCAAGGCAGGTGTCAAGGCTACTGATCTGATGTCCGTGTACTATGAGAAGCACTTCCATGAGGATCTGGAGGAGGTGCGGAGGAACTGGGGGATCGTGCCGTGCCCGGATCCCAAGGCGACGAACAGTGCTTAGACTTTAGGCCAGTGCATTTTTGCATAAAAACTTATGTATCTTGGTTTTTCAGCCTTGCTCGTTGTCAGTTTCTCTTTGTGAGAATGATACCATGAATTGTGCTGCCGATATGTTAACAGGTAAATAGGGTATGGTAGCTGTTGGATGTTGCTTCGTAAGGTAATATGCAATGTTGACCACAAACTACTTATATGATATATCTTCTCGGTTTGCTCGAACAGACTTATACTATTCTACTCCCTTCGTTCCCAAATATAAGTCTTTCTAACGATTCCAATAAGTGACTATATACAGAGTAAAATGAGTGAATCTACACTCTAAAATGTGTCTACATACATTTATATGTTGTAGTCCATTTGAAATGTCTAAAAAGACTTATATTTAGGAACGGAGGGAGTATATTGTAATTTTGAATCAGTGTATTACACTTGTGATGGCTGAATCTCGGTGTCAATATAAAATGGCCGAATCTCAGATACACCAGGGTCATACTACAGCTTGAAACAAGGAGAAAAATGTTGTTTACAAATAGGAAAACAAATATATATCAGATCCAAAAAAAAATTTGCTCATCCCACTTTCTTCAAAACAACAAGTCTTCATGAACATTGCATGATCTGGCAAGCGTGGCATTGAGGAAAAAAGAAATGCCGTTACAACCTTGCTCAAACTCAGGTGGCGCGCCAAATTTACAGAAACCCCATGCCGAGGACGCACACAGCTCCCCCTCAAAGAATCGACAACCTATTGTTGTTACATATGTATCAACCCCAGAAGAGCGCAATGCAATAATTACAGGGCTCAAAACTTACAACACATCACATCAGAATATGGACAGCTCAATGAGGAATATAACTTATGCGGCGGCTGTGGTGCACAGCACACACCGCATTCTGGACTCGCCCGAGGGGGAACCGTCGTCATCCTCCGAGCCTTCGTCGCTATCCCGAGCATTACTGTTTGATTTCATCGAGTCCAGCCCGCCTTCGAGGCAAGACTGGTGATACGCATGGCAGCAATAGAACACGATAAATGACATGTCCTGGATGGACAAAGGGTCGAAGCACAGGCAGCATCTAGCGCCACACCTCGTTCTGGATTTCATCTCTAGATTGCGTAAAGTCGATGATCTGTCGCCTGTTCGCGAAGATCCTTCATTGACTCTGGCTCCTTGTGCCTCCTCGTCCATGCTTGCCATGCAGACCCCACGCCGAGCCTCATGGTAGTATTTGACCAAAAGATTAACGCAATCGGCCTACAGAAGGCAGAGCCAGCAAACATGTAAGATGGATGACAGATACACCAGGGTGGTGAAATGGAGATGGCTGACCTTTAGTATATCGTTGCATCCATGTCTCAGTGAAGTTTCTGTTCGATAGTCTGTCACAATTTTCACAAGGCGATCCCGCAATCTGTCAAAGCGTGGATAATCAGTAAATACTTTAACCAGGAACGGAATGGGTTAAGAGGTGTCTTTGTCAGTTTTTCACAAATTGTTGGTGAAATGACGAAAGAAATTGGTTTTGTAAGGTTTTTGTCATGTATAATATTTCCTAGGATCAATCTTGTGATCTTTGGGCGAAATAGACTTCCAGGGAAACATACTTGGGTATTTCTAGCCCATCTGGAACCAAACTGACAATGTACAGAGGGTCAAGATTGCCGACAGTATGTTCCAACAGCATCCCAACCTGCTCAACAGTCACAACAAATAATGTAAGACATATAATGGTATCAGTCTCATGACGATTAAACAGGCATCTCATTCGATTTACCATTTCAGGCTTTTGGAGGCACTGTCTTATCAGTTCGTCCCATAATTCATCATCATGTTGCTCCGTAACAAATTCAACGGCCTGCATACAGTTCAAAAATTATGTTATTCTAATCCAAACCCATAGACTCAAGTTGGGTAACACAGCATAAGATATCATAAGAAAATGAGGAGAGCCAGGTTAGGACCTCCTGTATATCTTCCAGTTTGTTTATAATTGTAGAAAGTGCTTCCTTGGCATTTCCCATACGACCAAGAACAAAAACTTGCTCCTTGACAAATTCTTTTTGTGCAAATATTTCATATGCCTGAAATACCACACGCCATTGTTAACTATAATGAATGAATAACATTCTTTTTTAAGTATTAGGACTAGGACCTTGTCAAGCCTGTAATGCTGGCTGGTACGAAGGAAGGGCAGTAACATCCTTGGCTCATAATCCGCATAAAGCTCCAGCTACAACGCAGATAGTTTGGAGTTACTAGTTGTGTCAAAACACAAGATAAGAGGGTACAGAAATAGGGGAAACCGGAAGAATGAGCAGGTAGACAATATATAGGGATAGTACGTCCAATGAGAATCCACATACCTGCATATCATGGTAATCTTTTCCAGCATGTATGTCTACCTCAAACAAGGCATGCAAATACTGATGCAACAGATATTTTTTGTCGCAACTTTTACTCGCATGCAACAGTTGCTCCACGACTTCATACGGGGGAATGATATCACGATGTTGGATCAATAGATGGACTGCTCTTTTACAATCCAATAGCATAAGATTGACAACCTGCAGAACGTAAAGAACAATAAATAGGTGGAGCATGTGAAAGACTTGTCTTTCTACGTTATGTCTTGGTAGAATGTATAACTATATATAAGGAACTCAAATTAGACCACAGACTAGGATTTGTGGCCACATTAAATTCCACAAAATTCAGTCAACCAATACAATAGCAAATGCTTGTGATAATTTTATCATCCAATTGGGAATCCTTACACCGTACCTTATCATGAATGGCATCATGCAAATTGTGCTTCTCGATAAACTCAAATACTTCAGGCTTCAGCAGCTGAACAAAATAAGGTTTTAGCAATAAAAACATGCCCTAGAAACAAAACTACAGGAACTGCTCCTTTTATAACTCAATTGTAGAATGGAGCTCTTAACTGCTACAATCTAGGGTGTACTTACTTCAGCGAAGAGAGAAAGGGCCTTTTCATATTGACTGTTGATCACGTACAACTCAGCTAAAGCCTACAAAGCAGACAAGATCAAGATACCAACCTCTAGCTTAAATAAATAAATTACAGTCTTTCGACATCCAGTAAACAATGTTCCGACCCACCTCTTTTAATGAGTTAGTCATCGATGAGGAATTGAGCTGTGGCTCAATAGCAGATATGACTGGTGAAGCAGAGTATAATGTAGGTGGCCAACTTTTTAGTGTAGTCAAGAGAAGTCCGTGAAAAGACGCATTGGTAGTTAAAGCTACAAGAGCAACCTACATAGACCACATTAGAATATCATTACAAATAGATAGGTTTGGAAAGAACAAGCAAAAAACTGTTAGAAGCAGAGAGGAGCCGGGGCCGAACACAGGATAGTGTTTTTCTGGAGCTGTCACTTGTATTGTTGCCTTGAGGCATATAAACAGTACAGGGCAAGTCCGTTGCTAATGCTGAACCAACCATGCAGCTCTAGCAGTTGCTAGTACATGCAAAAGGCAAATTGACTACTACTAGCTGTCCAGCTGCATACACTATCTTACTTACTAAGGGCTCCTTTGATTCATAGGATGGGAAAAATGGAGGATTAATATGCCCTGCCCATCTGAATCCAATGAAATTGCAAGACAAAGGAATTGGGGCAAGTGTGTGTTTGACGGAAGCGTAGGAATTTTCCAAGAGCTTGGAACTCATGCAAAATTTCCTACCAAATAGAAAAAGGAAAGTTCCATAGGAATGATTCCTAAGGATTGCATTCATATGAATCAAACAACATCTATAGAAAAAATTCCAATTCCATAGAATCGCAATCCTATGAAAATCCTGTAAGAATCCTATGAATCAAATTAACCCTAAGGAAGCTCTAGTTGACCTGTACTACTACTCCCTGGCTAAGTAAAATATAACACAAGGATTACAGCTAACAAAAACTAGTACAGGTACCTCATAAGCAGTATCACTCAGCTGTGGATTCTCTATGGGTATGTAAGGGATCAACACAGGAAGCTGGCGGAGATGAGCAAAGTGAAAGACCCACCTGTGGCAGGTAAGTTATTGTTATTAGATGTAAAACATGTATGATTAACACAGATAGTGCCCATGGAAAACAACTCCTTCTCTGGGTTTGAAATGTGTCTACATAATATCTCACCTCTCCCATGCTGAAGGAGATCCTCGCAGTAACTTTGGACAGAGTTGTGCTGCTTCAGCATATTTTCTTTCAATGATCAAGTGATCAAGGTATCTTGTGCCCACCTAATACAAAATTGAATGAACAAAATTTAATAATAATTCAACTATTCCTTGTGTGGTTAGACCTCCTTTTCATAGTTAGAGACACCCTTCCTAAAAACTGCCCCACATACGATAGACCAATTACGTGGTTAAACATAACACACTTGTAACTTTCTGGAAAATGAATTGAAAAGAAGAATGCATGTAGATGGGATTTAAGAAGAGAACATGTATTTCAGCGTCTCATTTATCACTTCCAATGTTATGGTCACCTAAGCTCATGACACTCAAAGGTCTAAAGGTTTTCTAAAATAATGTCTAAAGATGGATTATTTTGATTTTTGAATAGAAGCACGTATTGCTCAGTGACAGAGGTCTCATTGTTTTCAGATGGGAAGGCCAACAATAATACAGTGCTAATTTCTAGGTTCCTAAAAAAAAGCATCCTCGTCATCAGACAAATAATGCTGATGCACTGTACTCCATTTACTATTCAAACTTGACACTGCTACTTTACCTCGTCAAGAAGCTCGGTCCTCCCTTGTCCTGCTTCAACTGCAGCCAATGCCTTTTCATGCCAACCATGTTGAAGAAGCCACGCAATATGGTCTTCAGTATCTCTAATTAGAAGGCACGTGCAATCAGAGAAAAAATGCCAATGAAGATCACCACAATTTCAGAAAGAATAACGCTGTATAAATTACCATTGCCTTGTTTAATTAACAATTGTAGAACAAGGGGCTAATATGCACTCTAGGTCTGTAACATTTTAACGAACCTTGGCTTTGCTACCACAATATCCTTAGGAGACACGATGTAATACAGCGGTTCATCGCCAGCAGCCCACTGTCCACCCGCATTGCTACTTCCTGGATCACAAAACAAGTGTTCCCTCATTATAGAAATTCCAGTGAAGAGTGAAGAAATGTCCATTCACTGTTGAGCAGTCCACCAAACCTGAGAAAGGTGCATGAGCGAGAGTGTAATCCTTTGCCTTATAGTGCTCATAACCATGAATGGGCAGAGCATCAGTAGTAAGCACATCATTTTTCCATGATACAAGATGTATTTCTGGACGCTGCGCTGTTCCCTACAAAATGTTCAGACATAATGGAAATATACCAATGTGGTAAAGGGTAATGCGAGGACAAGCAGTGGTGTTTACCTGGCGTGAAGAAACAGAAGTACTATTTTTTTTATCTCCATCATCCTCTTCGGGGATATAAGCAAGCATAACTAAAAGATCGCCAAATGGAGCAATTCCAGATATGTGGTAGCCAGTTTGGAAAGAGCCCACAATATCAACATACTTCTCAGAACTTGCTGCGGAAATGCTCCTTTGCATTCCATTGAGTCCTTGGGATGAATCTGTTCGAATTGCAGCAATCTTGACACTTGTTCCCCACCCAATAACTAAAACTGTGTCGTCCTACATATAGAAAGATCAATCAGTATGCAAGCATGTATGTACAGTTTCCATGTGATCTGTCATGCAAGTCATATGCCGTGCGGCAAGGTGCATATATCCTTGTTCCTCATAGAACAAAGCATGTATTATGCTCCTAGACATAACAAACAGTATGTTCCACCCATTCAGAAACTAATGTGCACCATATGCTATTCCTCTTGTTTTGGTCAACATCCTTTGTCTTACACTGTGTGACCCAGATTACAGAGGAAGGAAACTATGAACCCTTATTGCACACATCAGCGAGAAAATTACACGTTTTCTTTTCCCTTTTGCAACCTAGGTAGTATTTCTCTGCTAACCGGATTGGGATGTTGAAACTGAGCTGATTGAAATAAATTATATATCTTGAATCAAAACATTATTTACCTGCCAGACCAAGTGAGGAAGTAAAACTTCTGGCCGAGGAATTCCTTTTGGTTTCTCTATGAATGCAATTCCTCTGTCCGTTTTCATATCATGCACTTTTACCCCTGCATCGTTAGCCCAGGCAAGAAGATCTGTCCTCCACTTCATAGAATGGATCGGTCCTTCACCCTCACGCAGAACCTAAGATAAGGATACGAGCAATAGAGGATACGAGACAACAGCCATTAGAGCTCATTGATCCATCAGATCATATTTTGATCCCAAGAATGCAAAGCGCACCTTTTTGTTATAGCCTGATACCCAACTCTTCTTTGTCAGCACAAGTACTTGACCTGCTAAGCCACCTGTAGCAAATCTATTGTTGCTCCGGGAATACTGAGGGTCTAAAGCAATTGCTTTCATGGGGCGATGGTACTCAAACTTGAGTTTCTCGTCAGTGAAGAGGTTGCTTATTACTACTGTGCCATCATCTGAGCAGCTTCCTATATATTCACGATCTTCAAAACTGATGTCATTAATGGTTGCTGTGTGAGCCTTAATTTCCTTTGACTGCAAAACATATTCAAACAAATGGATGACAATAGATCAGTATCAACATAAAGAATATGGCATTTGATGATAGATTAGTAGGAGTGTCAACATAAAGGATATGGCATTTGTAGAGACAGAATATATGTGGATGACGAAGGCATCAGAACACAGGCTTCACTTCACATATCGCATACCATTTTTTTTCCCTATATGATTTCCATCAACCCTTCCTTTTGAGTTTTGACAGAAAGTGGGAAGCTATATTCAGACTTATGGCGACATGATCATTACAACCTATGTTATCCAGCATGGATTCAACCAACAATGGAGTTTGTTTTTCAGATAACAACCCATGGTGAAGCTAGTAGCAGCTGTGTTTTGTCATCTGAAAAGGTGCAAACGGTTTTGATGCAGACAGTTATAAGTCTTTTATTTAGCTCATCTAACCATGTCCACTCCGCCTCATAGGATAGAATTTCAGCATAGTCATCACAGGTAATCCCTCAAGATTCCGCCGCCCAAACGCTATCTGCATCCATAAATCTCCGCAGCAGAAGCTTACAATCGCCCCCACAAAATTCCGCTCTCTGAAACGTCTCTTGCGCAATTGGCTACTGTAGTTGTGCAGCGGCAGGCCAATGCTACGAGCGCATAGATGCTAAGAGCGGGCTATGAGGGACGATCCAATGGCGAGACACGCCACGAACCCCCTCAATTCCGCAAGGAGTGGCCGTACCTGGTTGCCCTGGAAGTCGAGGATGTGGAGGGTGCCGTCGTGGGTGCCGAGCAGGACGGCGCGGTCGGTGACGGCGATGGCGGCGGCGGCGTCGGTGGAGAGGATCGCCGGCACGCTCCCGCCCAGCCGCTGGTACTTGAGCCGCGGCTCCTCCTCCGGCTCGTCCCCCTCATCCCCCTCCTCCTCCTCCTCGTCCTCCTCCGGCCCGTACTCCCCGTCCCCGTTCGCCAGCGCCGGGTGGCTGGCGCGGCGCGCGGCGGACGACATCCTCCTCCCTCCTCGCCGCGCGGGGGGGATCACGGCGGCGGCGAGATCCCTCGTTCCGGGGAGGGTGGAATTCGCGGAAAGGTGGGGGTTGAAACTGTAAAAAATGTGATGGGTCGTGTTTGGAATTGGCGTGGCGTCCGTCTATCGGCTTGTCGTTACGGCCTTGACTCCGATGATCCGAAGCGGCCCGGTGGACAAAAAGGGAGAGCGGTCGGGTCGGACTCGAGCCGGTGTCGGGTTCGGGCCGCGTCCAGTGGACTAGGAGTAGATTCGAGCTGAAATTAATGCCTATCGGTATCAGCGCATTAATTTCAGCTACAATCCTGCATGTCCGTATCATGCGCTGATACCGACAGGCAGGATTGTAGTTGTGCCGTGCTTATACTTATTGTGGACGTTTGTTGGATGGATTCTATTTATGTGTAAAGGGCATTTTCATCGGCAACCCACAAAATTTCTACCTCATCTTCCGACAATGGCGGATCCACCACTAGCACGAGCAGGGCGATCATCTCGTGTCTGCGGTGACAGTGCAATGTGCTTCCCCCGCCATGATAGGCGGGCACATCATGATCGAGCTTCACCGCCGTCAATCCTCAGTCTCTGGGTGCCCCACCAATGCTAGAGAGCGGTTGTCCCTATCCTACTCGTTGAGGTGAATCAAAGTGAAGGAAGTTGTATGATGTAGATAAAAGAAATGAGAATGTTCTAGAAATAAAGGCTCGAGACTAACTCATCTTTGAATTAAAGGACCCATCAATCGGACAGGATTCAGTCAAATGGACAACACCCAACATCACTAATAAAGCACAAAGAAACACCAGCTATCTAAAAATACAAGGGTGTTAGAGAACATGGCTTAGGGCACCTCCGTCGCTGACCCTCGAACTGCCTGCAAAGGTCCGGACCGCGCGGTTCAGACGTCTTTTGTCATCCAACGCGGGTTTGTATCGATGCGCCGAGTGGTCCGGGCGCATTTCCCCTCGTAAATTGGAAGCAAAATTGGGGGTGGGGGCTTTGCGAGAATCCCCACAGCAGCCACGTAGGACTCGGACACCACGGCCCACTAAATCTCCCCTCCCGCTCCCATTTTGTTCCAGTCCTTCCCTTCCCCTCCCCCCTTACTTTGCATCCGCATCCTCCTCCTCCGCCACCGTCGTTGTACCTCTCCGGTCGCCACGCAAGCATTATCAGATCCCCGCAACCAGCACCTACACGCCCGCTCGCCTTTTTTTAAACGACATGCCTTTTTTAAATACAAAGGATGATGGGGTAGTCGATCATGGAGGATGAGTTGTTGTGCGATGTGTGTGATACGGGACGCCTCGAAAACGATCTTTCACGGTACCAAAGAACTCACAAGGAGCAGCAACAAACTCACTTGATACTTGTTTCAACAAACTTTGTTTCTGTCAAGTGGCAAGAACAAGAGGAAACACTCTCAGATAAATTGCAGCGGATAACTAGCTGGGTTTACAAGGATGCAACCCAAACCATGAAGCTTGTGAACCTATGAAGAATCACAAGAGGGAACCACAAGGATCCTATATGAATTGAGGACAGGCCCTCCAATCCACACACACGAGCTAACACTCAACAATACTAGTGCTCACAGCACAACACAACCTCACCGGCTGTCTACAAACATAAACTCAGAAATCTCATCCCCCCTCACATGGAACAGCTGGGGAGTATTTATACTAGAAGCACCCACTAGTTAGGTGTGAAAACAACTCAAAAGAAGGGTAAATTCGTGAGCCCCAAGCTGTAGCAGGAGCAAACTTGTTGAGCCTCGCGCTGTAATAAATTCCTGGACAGCTTGCATGGAAACTTGCACAACTTTTGACTCAAGACCTCAAATGATGCACCGTTTTTTTTGAATGAAAGCTGACTTCTAAGACCATCTTTTCCAGCCTCTATAAAGTGCTAGAGACTTCCAGAATTAATTAGGTTTAGGTGGGAAGTTGCAGCTGGAAATCTGATGTGTCATTTCTCCCAAAATAGGCACCGGAAGCTTCCCAACTAAGATAATGGTTTTGCCCTTGTCTTCCTTTGGATGCTCTAATGGTTCAGCATTTGTGCTAGCATTAACCTCACTCTTGGATGCCTTGGTCATGATCTGGTCCACATCATCCTCCCTTCCTTCAAACAAAACCGTCCTCGGTTTTGAGGTATTCTTTTTGGGCTTCTTCACTTGTGGGAATTGCTCAACCTTGAGTACTTGATCCACCATAGGTTCCAAGACATGGTTCACTCCTTGATGCATGAAAGAATACTTGTTAGACCTCCCATGGTGAGTAGCATCATGATCAAACTGCCACGGTCTTCCCAAAAGAAGATGACAAGCTTGCATTGGCACCACATCACATACCACTTTGTCCACATAACTTCCACTGAAAATTGCACCCTAGCACGATGCGTAATCTTCAGCTTACCAACACCATTCAGCCACTTCACATAATATGGCTGGGGCTGCCTCCATGTTGATATCCCAAGAGCATGCACAAGATCACTACTAATGATGTTGTTGTAGCTGCCTCCATCGATGACCACCTTGCAGTTTTTGTCCTTGATCTTGCAAATGGATTGGAACACATTTTGTCGCTGGCCCTTCTCAACAATAGGAGCATCATCATGAGCCACTTTGCGAACCATGAGATTAACACCATCTCCTCCATCTGAACTCAGAGGTGCTCTGGTCTCAAAAGTACAATAATTTGCATCTTTCTTCTCAGATTCAGATTTGTCACTTGAGTCATCGGTGACATATCCATCATTTGTGAGTAAAACCTTCTTCAGATTAGGACAATCCTTCTTGAAGTGACCTCTACCCTTGCATGTATGGCACTGAATATTACTAATGCGAGTGGCAGGAGTATTGGAAGATTCAACCTTTGATGCATTAGCTTCTTTTGTAGTCATCTTGTTGTGTGAGCGAAAATCTGCAGCAACACTTCCGTCTACTTCTCGCTGAACTGAACCTCTCCAAGTGCTTGATGTATAGGTTTGGCTGCGATTTTGGCGACGCTTCAGCTGCTGCTCTACACGAATAGCTTGATGCACAAGTTCTTGCAAATCTTGATATGTAACCATCTCTATCCTTTCTTGCACATCTTCATTCAGTCCATGAAAGAATCTTGACATTGTGGCCTCCTCTGGCTCATTCACCACTATCCTAATCATCAAAATCTCCATCTCTTTATAGTACTCATCAACACTAGAATTACCTTGGCACAACCGTTGGAGTCGATTGTACAAGGTTCTTGTGAAATGTTCAGAAACAAACCGTCTCCGCAACAGATTTTTCATTTGCACCCATGTCTCCGGACGACCTCCAGCACGACACAATTGGTTCCACCAAATCAAAGCATATCCAGTAAACTCAATGGATGCATATCGTACCTTCTTCTCCTCCGTATAGCGGTGGCTGTCAAAAATCTGATCCACACGCATCTCCCACTCCAAATAATCACCGGGCTCGGTTTTCCCATTGAACGGTGGTATGGTAAGTTTGAATTTACCAATCCCATCATCTTCATGGTCACGATGAGCACGCCCATGACCTCTTCCTCCCATGGCAAAGCCTTCTTGGCCTTCTCCGCGACGATCATGATGAACATGTCATGGTCGAGGCTCGTAGTAGTTTCGAGCATCATCGGAGTGGTCACTCCAATGCTCTCCATGGTGGTCCTGTTGTATGGGGAGTTGTCGATGTCGACCCCGTGCCGCAAGCCCATCTCGTGGGGGTGACGGTGGTACCCAAGTAGCACCTTGTTGGTCGTAGCGAGCACGCCGAGGTGGTGTAGCGTAGTAGCTATGAGCATCACCCGAGTAGACGTGGTTGTGCTCTCCATGCTCCTCCTCAAGGTGGTGTTGCCCCTGCTGTTCGGGGATTTTTCGATGTCGACCCCGTGCAGCAAGCCTATCTCGACGGAGTTCCTCGGTGAGGGAGTCGATTCTCCGGCCAAGGTTGGTCTCCACGACCGATATGCGCCTTTCCACCTTGTTCAACACATACTCTCGTGTATCCTCCAATGCCAACACATAGGCGGGCTGCAAGCTTGGATCGTACATGGGAAGTGGCAGCTCCTCCTCCATGAGGTGCCTACCTCCATGCACACCATCAACACTGCTGGATCTCCTCGAACCCATGGAAACTTCTCAAGAACAAAATCTGCAAGAGAGAAAATAGCACCGCGAACAACCTAAAGCTCTGATACCAAGATGATACGGGACGCCTCGAAAACGATCTTTCACGGTGCCAAAGAACTCACAAGAAGCAGCAGCAAACTCACTCGATAATTGTTTCAACAAACTTTGTTTCTGTCAAGTAGCAAGAACAAGAGGAAACACTCTCAAATAACTTGCAGCGGATAACTAGTTGGGTTTACAAGGATGCAATCCAAACCATGAAGCTTGTGAACCTATGAAGAATCACAAGAGGGAACCACAAGGATCCTATATGAATTGAGGACAGGCCCTCCAATCCACACACGAGCTAACACTCAACGATATTAGTGCTCACAGCACAACACAACCTCGCCGGCTGTCTACAAACATAAACTCAGAAATCTCATCCCCCCCTCACATGGAAAAGCTGGGGAGTATTTGTACTAGAAGCACCCACTAGTTAGGTGTGAAAACAACTCAAAACGAAGGGTAAATTCGTGAGCCCCAAGCTGTAGCAGGAGCAAACTTGTTGAGCCTCGCGCTGTAATAAATTCCTGGACAGCTTGCATGGATACTTGCACAACTTTTGACTCAAGACCTCAAATGATGCACCATTTTTTTTGAATGAAAGCTGACTTCAAATACCATCTTTTCCAGCCTCTATAAAGTGTTAGAGACTTTCAGAATTAATTAGGTTTAGGTGGAAAGTTGCAGCTGGAAATTTGATGTGTCATTTCTCTCAAAATAGGCACCGGAAGCTTCTCAACTAGGATAATGGTTTTGCCCTTGTCTTCCTTTGGATGCTCTAATGGTTCAGAATTTGTGCTAGCATTAACCTCACTCTTGAATGCCTTGGTCATGATCTAGTCCACATCATCCTCCCTTCCTTCAAACAAACCCGTCCTCGGTTTTGAGGTATTTTTTGGGCTTCTTCACTTGTGGGAATTGCTCAACCTTGAGTACTTGATCCACCATAGGTTCCAATACATGGTTCACTCCTTGATGCATGAAAGAATACTTGTTAGACCTCCCATGGTGAGTAGCATCATGATCAAACTGCCACGGTCTTCCCAAAAGAAGATGACAAGCTTGCATTGACACCACATCACATACCACTCTGTCCACATAACTTTCCACTGAAAATTGCACCCTAGCACGATGTGTAATCTTGAGCTTACCAACACCATTCAGCCACTTCATATAATATGGCTGGGGCTGCCTCCATGTTGATATCCCAAGAGCATGCACAAGATCACTACTAATGATGTTGTTGTAGCTACCTCCATCGATGACCATCTTGCAGTTTTTGTCCTTGATCTTGCAAATGGATTGGAACACATTTTGTCGCTGGCCCTTCTCAATAATAGGAGCATCATCATGATCCACTTTGTGAATCATGAGATTAACACCATCTCCTCCATCTGAACTCAGAGGTGCTCTGGTCTCAAAAGTACAATAATTTGCATCTTTCTTCTCAGATTCAGATTTGTCACTGGAGTCATCGGTGACATATCCATCATTTGTGAGTAAAACCTTCTTCAGATTAGGACAATCCTTCTTGAAGTGACCTCTACCCTTGCATGTATGGCACTGAATATTACTAATGCGAGTGGCAGGAGTATTGAAAGATTCAACCTTTGATGCATTAGCTTCTTTTGTAGTCATCTTGTTGTGTGAGCGAAAATCTGCAGCAACACTTCCGTCTACTTCTCGCTGAACTGAACCTCTCCAAGTGCTTGATGTATAGGTTTGGCTGCGATTTTGGCGATGCTTCAGCTGTTGCTCTACACGAATAGCTTGATGCACAAGTTCTTGCAAATCTTGATATGTAACCATCTCTATCCTTTCTTGCACATCTTCATTCAGCCCATGAAAGAATCTTGACATTGTAGCCTCCTCTGGCTCATTCACCACTGTCCTAGTCATCAAAATCTCCATCTCTTTATAGTACTCATCAACACTAGAATTACCTTGGCACAACCGTTGGAGTCGATTGTACAAGGTTCTTGTGAAATGTTCAGGAACAAACCGTCTCCGCAACAGATTTTTCATTTGCACCCATGTCTCCGGACGACCTCCAGCACGACACAATTGGTTCCACCAAATCAAAGCATATCCAGTAAACTCAATGGATGCATATCGTACCTTATTCTCCTCCGTATAGCGGTGGCTGTCAAAAATCTGATCCACACGCATCTCCCACTCCAAATAATCATCGGGCTCGGTTTTCCCATTGAACGGTGGTATGGTAAGTTTGAATTTACCAATCCCATCATCTTCATGCTCACAATGAGCACGCCCATGACCTCTTCCTCCCATGGCAAAGCCTTCTTGGCCTTCTCTGCGACGATCATGATGAACACGTCGTGGTCGAGGCTCGTAGTAGTTTCGAGCATCATCGGAGTTGTCGCTCCAATGCTCTCCATGGTGGTCCTGCTGTATGGGGAGTTGTCGATGTCGACCCCGTGCCGCAATCCCATCTCGTGGTGGCGACGGTGGTGCCCAAGTAGCACCTTATTGGTCGTAGCGAGCACGCCGAGGTGGTGTAGCGTAGTAGCTATGAGCATCACCCGAGTAGACGTGGTTGTGCTCTCCATGCTCCTCCTCAAGGTGGCGTTGGCCCTGCTGTTCGGGGATTTGTCGATGTCGACCCCGTGCAGCAAGCCTACCTCGACGGAGTTCCTCGGTGAGGGAGTCGATTCTTCGGCCAAGGTTGGTCTCCACGGCCGATATGCACCTCTCCATCTTATTCAACACATACTCTCGTGTATCCTCCAATGCCAACACATAGGCGGGCTGCAAGCTTGGATCGTACACGGGAAGTGACAGCTCCTCCTCCATGAGGTGCCTACCTCCATGCACACCATCAACACTGCTGGATCTCCTTGAACCCATGGAAGCTTCTCAAGAACAAAATCTGCAAGAGAGAAAATAGCACCGCAAACAACCTAAAGTTCTGATACCAAGATGATACGGGACGCCTCGGAAACGATCTTTCATGGTGCCAAAGAACTCACAAGGAGCAGCAACAAACTCACTCGATACTTGTTTCAACAAACTTTGTTTCTCTCAAGTGGCAAGAACAAGAGGAAACACTCTCAAATAAATTGCAGCGGATAACTAGTTGGGTTTACAAGGATGCAATCCAAACCATGAAGCTTGTGAACCTATGAAGAATCACAAGAGGGAACCACAAGGATCCTATATGAATTGAGGACAGACCCTTCAATCCACACACAGAAGCTAACACTCAACGATACTAGTGCTCACAGCACAACACAACCTCACCGGCTGTCTACAAACATAAACTCAGAAATCTCATCCCCCCTCACATGGAACAGCTGGGGAGTATTTATACTAGAAGCACCCACTAGTTAGGTGTGAAAACAACTCAAAAAGAAGGGTAAATTCGTGAGCCCCAAGCTATAGCAGGAGCAAACTTGTTGAGCCTCGCGCTGTAATAAATTCCTGGAGAGCTTGCATGGAAACTTGCACAACTTTTGACTCAAGACCTCAAATGATGCACCATTTTTTTGAATGAAAGTTGACTTCTAATACCATGTTTTCCAGCCTCTATAAAGTGCTAGAGACTTTCAGAATTAATTAGGTTTAGGTGGGAAGTTGCAGCTGGAAATCTGATGTGTCATTTCTTCCAAAATAGGCACTGGAAGCTTCCCAACTAGGATAATGGTTTTGCCCTTGTCTTCCTTTGGTTGCTCTAATGGTTCAGCATTTGTACTAGCATTAACCTCATTCTTGAATGCCTTGGTTATGATCTGATCCACATCAGTGTGGTTGGCCGTATCCGCAGATTTCGTAGCCAGGAGCGGAAGGGGGCTCTTCTAGCAGCGCGTGCATGTTTCGTTTCACGCGTGAAAGCACATTGCGCCCCTACGACATGCACATCATTCAACAGCGCAATGTGAAGTCGTTATCATATCAATGGTACGTAATCAGACCACCGCAACCAAATTTTGTGACACGGTTGCTCGGCTGGAGGCAAGGTGGCCCTTGCGCGTGGTAGCGAAGGAGATCGTAAGTTTTGCTTCTTCTGGCTCAACTTGTCGATTGAATCATTCATTCACTCAATGTTGCTCTACACATTGTGTAGCCTGTAAGCGTTATCGTGATGTACCGCATGATTTATGTACATACACTGTTTGATGAAGCTGAAGTGGTAGTATTCATGGAACGGCATGATCCGTTCCTGAAAAACTTGTTGAACATCCGGTTAATCTCGCCGAATTTGAACTAGACCTACTATTTGCATGCTATGTATGGATAATTTGTGCTATTTTATATCCGACTTTGATGCACTTCGTCGGGTTTGCATGAATTCCGCCTGTCCATTGAAATGTGGTTTGAAATGTATGCGGGTAGCGTTGGATAGCCGGCTATCGTATCCGTATCCACAGACGGGATGCGGGAGCAAATTTGCGTGGATGGCCGGCTCCCGTATCCGTATCTGTCCGTGGGCTGATACGGGAGCAAATTTGCGGATCAGGGTTGTTGGAGGTGCCCTTACAACACAAGCCACACCACAAACATCATAAAAAAACAAACTTGGGACTTAATCACGCACGCTAGAAAATGTTAACACACAAGACGACATTTGTGTTACCGGCACGTACTGTGGTTGATTATTCCGTCTCTTGTAGCTCGTCGACGGACACTGACACTGCCACTGCCACCATGGTGAAGTACTGTTCAAATGATTGGTGCTGGGATCATCTCGAGCGGAACCGCTGCTGCGTTCGGCTTCTTCCTCTTGGCCCTGGCACCGGCACGCGTGGCCGTCCAATCCAACGTTTGAATACGTGATCCGGGCGGTGCCGGACGCCGACAAGGAGGCAGGCCACGTCGCGGTCGCTGCTCGTTCGTGGCCACGGAGGCTCGAGCGACCCCGTCTCGTGCGTGCCCTTGGTGTGTCCCGCGACCGCGATCACGTCATCGAACGTGCCCTTGGTGGGTCCGTTTGGATGGTGCCAAAAACCCATACTCCGATTTAATATCGTGGTCGGTTGTTCTTTTGCAACGATCGGTCGGATCGCAGGCCGTTGGATCTTGCCGTGCGTGCGATAGACAACGTCCGATGCAGCTGACGTTGAGTGTGCGACATGGGCTCATATTGCAACAAGCTGTTCTTGTGGGAGAAGAAAATAAAGGGTAGTTGTCGTCGCAACCTCTTTGCAACATGACATGTGTTGCAAACCTCCTTTGCAACATGACCGCCGCTGTAAAGCACCTCCAACGAGACTAAGGGTTTTCTTTTTTGAGCATCAGTACAGACACAAGCGCTCATATACACGCGCATGCACTCACCCCTATGAACACACACACGCACACCCTACCCCTATGAGCACCTCCGAAAGACTGAGACGGCATATGATCTTGAGATTTACGAAGCCACCGTAGGCGCCTCGTCGTCGACGGGAACGTCTCCTCCCACTGAAAGCACATCGCCGGAAATCCTGAAATAAATTCAGAAATAATGCGAGCAACAGGATTTGAACCCTGGTGGGTTAGGGATACCACTGTCTACCTAACCATCTCAACCACAGGTTGGTTCGCTCCAACGAGACTAAGGGTGAAAAGTCGTAATGGATGATCAGAAAGTATCTGATATCTGTATTCGAGAAAATGCCCATTCGTATTCAAAACATCCGCATCCCAACTAAAATGGAAATGCAAGGTATCCGGATCTATTTTGCAAACACAAAACAAATATGCCACGAGATTTAGACAAAAAATGTAGATATGGAAATGGATATATCCATATTTGAAAAAAAAACATGTGAGCTAGTTTACGAAATTCTAGCCCCAATATGCCAATTATTTAACATAAAAGCCTAAGGGCATCTCTAACGCCGACCTGCAGACCGCGCTGTCCGGACCGCGGAAGTCATACAACACGGTCCGAACGTACTTTCTCCTGACACAAAGGGGGGGGGGTCTTTGTGGGAGTTCGGACTGCTCCCAAGCCCGGTTCTGACAGCCCCGGCCCACCAATACAACTCCTCCCTCACCCGCGCGCGTTCCTATCGGTGCCAGCTGCCCGCATTCATGTCGATGTAGAGCATGCCGCTCCACATTGAAGACGGCTCAGGGCAGACATGACCTCTCACTGCCTCTGCCATTGAAGCGGTGCGCCGGTCGAGGGCGCCGCCCATGACGCATCTCCGGTATCCGCGTCTGTTCAATGCCGGAGATGCGTGAATGGACAGGACGGATATATCTACCACGCCCATTCAATGCCCCATCTGTCCATATGTCGCCATTGACTCGCCAGCAGAGAAACCCACTCTGGTGCCGCACATTAAGACACCCGGACACCTCGCCTCACCGGAATCTGCTATGTAAAGGCAGCCACACTCGGCGCTCCACACCAAATACAAGCCGCTCCCTCTCCCTTACACTGCATCCGCCATGATTGCAGGCGGCGAAGCTCTGTGGGAGAGCCTTTCCACATAGATGAAGCACGCCGTGTGTGACTTGTGACGCCCCCGATTCAATCGTACACTAATCATGCACGCAAACGTGTACGATCAAGATCAGGAACTCACGGGAAGATATCACAACACAACTCTAAAAACATAAATAAGTCATACAAGCATCATAATACAAGGCAGGGGTCTCGAAGGCTCGAATACAAGTGCTCAATCATAGACGAGTCAACGGAAGCAACAATATCTGAGTACAGACATAAGTTAAACAAGTTTCCCTTAAGAAGGCTAGCACAAACTGGGATACAGATCGAAAGAGGCGCAAGCCTCCTGCCTGGGATCCTCCTAAACTACTCCTGGTCGTCGTCAGCAGGCTGCACGTAGTAGTAGGCACCTCCAGCGTGGTAGGAGTCGTCGTCGACGGTGGCATCTGGCTCCTAGACTGCAGCATCTGGTTGCGACAACCAGAAAGAAAGGAAAGGGGGGAAAGGGGGGAAGAAAGCAACCGTGAGTACTCATCCAAAATACTCGCAAGCAAGGAGCTACACTACATATGCATGGGTATATGTGTAAAGGGCCATATCAGTGGACTGAACTGTAGAATGCCAGAATAAGAGGGGGATAACTAATCCTGTCGAAGACTACACTTCTGGCAGCCTCCGTCTTGCAGCATGTAGAAGAAAGTAGACTGAAGTCCTCCAAGTAGCATCGCATAGCATAATCCTACCCGGCGATCCTCCCCTCGTCGCCCTGTTAGAGAGCGATCACCGGGTTGTATCTAGCACTTGAAAGGGTGTGTTTTATTAAGTATCCGGTTCTAGTTGTCATAAGGTCAAGGTACAACTCCAAGTCGTCCTGTTACCGAAGATCACGGCTATTCGAATAGATTAACTTCCCTGCAGGGGTGCACCACATAACCCAACACGCTCGATCCCATTTGGCCGGACACACTTTCCTGGGTCATGTCTGGCCTCGGAAGATCAACACGTCGCAGCCCCACCTAGGCACAACAGAGAGGTCAGCACGCCGGTCTAAATCCTATGCACGCAGGGGTCTGGGCCCATCGCCCATTTCACACCTGCACGTTGCGTACGCGGCCCGTGAGCAGACCTAGCAACCTCCATTACAAAGGAAGTTGTGTTAACGCAGTCCAACCCGGCGCGCGCCGCTCAGTCGCTGACGTCACGAAGGCTTCGGCTTATACCATGACGTTGAGTGCCCATATCTTTCCCGCGTAGTTGGTTAGTGCGTATAGGCCAGTGGCCAGACTCAGATCAAATACCAAGGTCTCGTTAAGCGTGTTAATATGAAGTAACCGCGGACGCCGACCAGGGCCAGGGCCACCTCTCGCCTAGGTGGTCTCAACCTGCCCTGTCGCTCCGCCACAAAGTAACAGTCGGGGGCCGTCGGGAACCCAGGCCCACCTCTACCGGGATGGAGCCACCTGTCCTTCCAGCCCCCACATCAAAATCACTTGCGGGTACTTAACGAGATGACCCGACTTTAGTCACCATCTGAATAGTATGTATAAATGTATAATATATACCCGTGATCACCTCCCAAGTGATCACGGCCCGATAATATAGCAAGGCAGACTGACAAGAATGTAGGGCCAATGATGATAAACTAGCATCCTATACTAAGCATTTAGGATTGTGGGTAAGGTATCAATGACTGTAGCAACAATGACAGGCTATGCAACAGAATAAGAGTAACCGAACAGTAACATACCACACTACTCTAATGCAAGAAGTATAGAGAAGAATAGGCGATATCTGGTGATCAAGGGGGGGGGTCTTGCCTGGTTGCTTTGGCAAGAAGGAGAGGTCCTCAACTCCGTAGTCATACTGGGTAGCAGCGACGTCGGTCTCGTAGTCTACCGGAGAGAAGAGGGGGAAGAAACAATAAATACAGTGCAAACATAAGTAAGACGACGCAAGACATGACAAAGAGCGGTGCTAGGTGTGCCCTAACGCGGTAGTAGGTGATACCGGCGAAAGGGGGAAAACATCCGGGAAAGTATCCCCGGAGTTTCGCGTTTTCGGACAGGTGAATCGGAGGGGGAAGTTGCGTGTTCGCTATGCTAGGGATGTTTGGCGGACGAACGAGCTGCGTATTCGGATTCGTCTCATCATTCTGAGCAACTTTCATGTTAAAAATAATTTAATCCGAGTTACGGATTAAAAGATATGATTTTCTAAAGATTTTATTAATTTCTGGAATTTAATTAATTATTTAATTTAATTTGAAATTGGATTTATGACATCAGCATGATGTCATGCTGACGTCAGCAGTCAACAGGGGTTGACTGGTCAACCTGACCAGTGGGTCCCACTGGTCAGCGACACATTTTAATTAAACATTTTAATTAACCTAATTAGTATTAATTAGGGGTGGGCCCCACTGTCATTGACTACTTAATTAACTAATTAACAGATCAGGTTAATTAGGTAACTAATGTGTAATTAGTTTAATTAGTTGTTTAATTTAATTAATCAAAATTAATTAAGTTAATTAATTAATTAATTTTATTTTTATTCTTAATTACGTTCTGGGGCGGGCCCCACATGTCATAGGGCCATAGGGGCCTAACGGCGTGCGGGCTCACGGGCGCGGCCACGAGCGCCCACCGGGGCGAGCCCAGGCGATGGCCCCGGGCGCGGCCAGTGGCGCGGCCGCCGGCGACAAGGAAGCAGCCAGGGGCGGCGAGGTAGCGGGACGGCACGCGCGTGGTCCCGGTGAGGTGCGGGCGCGGCGGCCGTCAGCGGGGAAGGCGGGAGCAGCACACGGGGGCTGCGGGCGGAGCGGGACGGCGGCGTGGACGGCAACAGTCGCAGGTGGCACGAGCGACGACGGGCACGACGGGGCGCGCGGATAACGCGCGGGTGCGCGCGTGCTCACCGCGAGCACGAGCACCGGGCGACGCGTGCAGGACTGCGGGACGGCGCGAGGAGCAAGAGTAAGAGAGGCTGGGGGCCTCACCGCGGATCCGTAGGGTCAAGGCAGCAGGGCTCGGGGAGGTCGACGGGGACGAGGCGGCGGAGAGGAGGCAGGCCGGTGGGGAGGAGGAAGCAGGCCGACGAGGTGGCTCCAGCGACATCATCGTGCGGCGAGGGCGAGGCGGCATCGGGCAGCGTCAGTGTTCGGGCGGCGAGCGGCGGCCTCCGGGGTCGGGGAGGTGACGAGGCGGTCCGACGGGGAGGTGGCGTCCGTGAGGTGGTGGCGAGACGAGGCGGTGACGACGGAGGCTGGCGCGACGGCGACCGCGGGGTCGGGCGCCGTGGGGGTTCCTTCCCCCGATCCCGATCTGGGTCGGGGAGGGGAAGAGAGATGTGGGGGAGGAGTGGGGGTGCGCGGTTGTGGGCTAGGGTTTCGAGGGTGTGGGTGGATAAGCGAGTGAGGGGGGGAGTGGGTGGCCGGTTGGGCCAGGTGGGGCGGCCAGGTGGCCTGGTGGCCTGCTGGGCCAAGGCCCAGGGGGCCTTTCTTCTATATTTTTTTCTGTTTGCTTTTGTTTTGTTTATCTTTTTAATCATTCTTTTCTGCTTTCTTTTAGTTCCTAGTTATTTTGGTTTTAATAAAATACCAAAATGGCACCTAAATTTATGTTACAAATTATGTCACAACCACAAAAGTTTCATCCCAGAATAATATAGTTTAGTATTTTACGAAATATAAAAGGCATTTAATTAATGGTTTTAGCTACTGATTTAATTAGTTTAGTGCATTTAAACATTTTATAAAGACTTGGTTTCTCCACCAATATATCTTATGAATTATTTTTCACAATAAGAACATTTTAGTTTTGACTTTTGAAAGCTTTAATTGTTTGACTTGTTCTTGAATTTGGATTTTGAATCAGTTTTGGAACTAACGCGGGATTAGTAACAGTAACGGAGGTGACGTGGCATCATTAGCAGAGGTTCACTGTAGCTTAATTATCCGGGCGTCACAATTCTCCCGCACTACAAGAAATCTCGTCCCGAGATTTAAGAAGTAGAGAAGGGGGGAAAGGTCTAGTTACGAAATTCTAACAGATCTTCTCGGTCTTTGTTGCTCTTCTCGAAGTGGTCGATCCATTATATTGATGTCTTCATTTTTCTGCTTCAAGTCACCAAGATGAAGTCGGCATCCTTTCTTCGGGGGTTCCATCGTACTTACGAATAGGTAACGGGGCAAATCGACAATGACAGAATGCTATAAGGGTAATAATCTGGGATTAACCCATGGAGGAGCATATGAGTACCTCTCGAGTTTGAACAAATAGAACACATCGAGAGTAAAGTTCGAAGGTACAATAAGAAGTTTCAAGCATCCAGGCAATCGTTCAATGCCTAGCAGAAGGTGAAGGGGGTTTCAAAGCAACGGAATAATTATTGTGTCTGATGCCAGAATTGATGATCTCATCGGGAGGTGGCTCATGAATTACATACGAGTCCACGCGGGGGGGGGGGGTAACTTTGGGAACATGGGGTGTACAGGAGAGTCAGGTTTCGATCCTGTGGAACTGTGGGTTATGGGCCCACCATGTGGGTTAACGGTAGGAAGGGCGGTGACGTCTTGGATGACCATGTAGGCAAGACGTGTCAGCGGACAGCCTGTCAGTTATGTCGGCAACAACGTCGGTACCAAGGGCGAGGGACGAAGAGAACCATCTTCCTGCTCATGGAACGAGGCGGACCAATAGGCAAAGTTCTCGTCCATCGGTGGTTAACAGAATGTCATCAACAGTAGTAACAAGGTCTTACTGACAGAGTTTACATAAGCAGTGAATTATTACTATTTAGTTTATATAGATCACAAGAAAGGTCAAACAAACTAATGGAAAGGAAAATGTGATCATCGGTTAAACAGAACAATGGAAAGGAAAAATGTGATTAAACACATATTTCAGGGGGTATATCCTTCCCAAAGACAAGCAGAGCATGATATCCATGACAGGATATAACATGGAAAACCCTTTTAGGAAAGGGGAGAGAAATATCATGACATTACCCATACTATGGTGTTAGGATAAATGATAAAGAAAATTTATCATTGTGCTTCAAATGCTCTTGTTGAAAATCGGAGTACCACAGACATGCTTTGAGATAGCATTGACATGGTCACTGGGTAAAGATCAGACTTTGGATACCCAAAGGACCATCAGGGACAACTTGTAGAATAAGTCTTACAATTTCCTCATGGAAGAATGACTAACCTTGCCAAAAAGGAAACTATAACCATAGTTCCTCCGGCCAGGTGTGCTAGGCACGATATCACCTTACCGGGTCATATAAAGACCAATGTTATTACTCTTGGAAATATGTCCCAACCATCATATCTGACCGAGATTCAGCGATCTGATTGGTGTCAAGATACCTCAGACACGGGATGCCTGAGAAGAAAGGTGCAACACAAGTTGTCGAGATGATATTGTAATATTCTTGGGAATTGAACTATGGAAGTGAGTTCCGAAACAAGAGTTCATCATTAAACCAAGGAGAGGATAAGGAGGTGGCTGATGGACTCAGCGATAACCCATCAAAAAATTTAGAAAGATGGATTTCCACAATTAAGTGAACAAGGAAATAACATTTGTCAGACCAAATGATATAAGGAAGTATGCTCGAGGAGAACATACACAATTAAACATTGGTTGAAAGGTGCGCCCGAAATATGGGTTGGGTTGCACGACAATGTCAGAATGGTGATTCAGTAATCAAGACTAAGAATGAACGGCCAACCATTAACGTCAAAGTAATAGGGTTGCTAGAAGTGCAGGATCCAAACAACACCGTTCACTTGTTGGTACCCCGATTGGAATCAACACGAGGACCCAAGAAAGAATGCTGATGGTGAGAAGTATCACCATACCAAGAATTCTTAAGAGGTGGTGAAATTCCCATGACATTCTTGACATAAAAGGTGGTAATATTCCAAGTAAAGAAGAACAATGCTGGGTAGCAAGGAGCTCAAGGTATAACACAAAACACGAACAAGTTTGTGTTGGAGGGAAGGCAGTAAAGTGGTTGATGATAACACAAATCATCGAGGCAAGGATGGTATTTCTCATCATGAATCCGATTGATATCCTGGAAGAGCTCATAAGGTTGATGATGATCATGACACATTTGTCGAGAGATTTCATGAAGATGTAATCAATCGGCGATGACATCAAGTCAAAGGAATGATGAAGCAAGAGGTTATTGGAACCACAGTTATGACACAACTCAAACTCAAGCTTGTTGTTTAAGGTGAAAGGGTATGACGAGGAAAATTGACGTAAGCTTAGCTATCGTCACAAATTGGTGCTCCGAGAATAAGGACCAGGTAGCACAGTTAGAATCATCACGACAATGATATAGCCAAACAGGCTAGGAATGGTGTGATCGGGTACAAACTCGTACTTATAGAAGCTTACTGAAGAGTTGTTGGACCATAGTGCGGACTCGGTTCAGTTATCGGTGTCTTTGAATGTTTAATAACTCGAAGCCCGTGAAAAATTGTAATCAGTGAGAATGTAGTACTTGATGAAGAACTCGTAAGAAGTTATGCATTTCCAAGATAATCTCAAGATACCAGGGGGTAATACTCGAGGGTAGAGCAGAGTAGATGGTGGACACATGAAATGATCTGCAGAAGACAAGTACTTAAACTTGCACGAGAAAAGGTATTTAAAGGAGGACATGGTAGGAACCACGATTGCAAAAGGTCAGATCCCAGATATAGGATGAACTTATACCAAGGGAATACTTAATTTAAGAGAAGCTTTCATGATAAGTTCTACATCGTGTCCATGGGCATGAACACAAAGTCCAAGGTCGACTCCCACTTCTCCAATGCATGACCATTCATTCACTACTCTAGATAAAAATGATATTAGTTGTTGAAACTTTTACCTGGTGTAATACCAGATAAGTATGACCCGTGAAATCTTTCGGGTTTACACGGATTAGGGAACGTGTAGGTTCAACCCACCAGGGCATCTTAGGAATATATACTACAAACTTCAATAGTAATTAACACAAGCTCGATAGTAGAGCATGGGTGACAAAAGGAGAGGATACAATTTACCGAATGCATTATGTATCAGGGGAAGATCTTCTCGAGGTTTTTGTATACGAAGGACACTGTCGGATGATATTACAATAAAGGATCCGATGGTCCATAGCGAAGCTGATGTGAGTATCAGTACACAAGCAGAGGAAGAAACAATGTGAAGGCATTGGATTATAGAAACAACTGACTAATTCAAAGCTCAATGCAAAGGCATTATGATTTCAAATTCAAGGGATAAGAAACAAACACTCTGATTAAGGATGGATAAGTTGAATAGACTTAGGGGTACAATCGACGGCAATTTAATTGGTTGAGAACCAACTCATGTTCAAACTAACATTGAGCCGGAAGGATGAATCCTAGGATTCGACTGGGGAATGCGAGCATCCTCAACATATTGAATCAACAGACTTAAAATGATAAAGTCAGGGATGCCAATAGGATTACGAGAGTTATGGGATTAACCATAAAAGCAAGCAAGAATTTCAAGAGCAATAGGCTGCTCGGGATTTTCGGAAGATCGAATGGTATTTTGAAGTCTTTTGCAAAACACTTGATCGGTGGGGTTGAGCGGATAAGTGCGAGGAATTATCCGTAGGGGGTATTCATGTGGCAAGAACTGCAAGGCAGTAGGCAGAAAGTATCCTCGGAACAATAAAGAGAATTTCGGGGTATCTTGTAATAACAAGATCAACGGGGAATGATTGTATCGATGGCAAGTGCACGTGGTTATCCATAGGGGTTTATCGATGGAAGGGAATTGCAATAGCGATGGCACAAAGTCTCAAAAGAACATCATAGAGTATCCTTGGAATCTTCTGGTGCAGCAGATGATCATCGATAATAAGGTGCTCTCCGAGTGAAAGTGATCACGAGATCCTAATGTTAGATTTAGTTCAGAGCCCAAGAGTAAAGGTTGAGGAGTAAAAGATCCTAATACCACCCAAATGGTGATGTGGGCCCGTAAGACTCACAACCATGTTAGTAAAAGTTTTGTAGTGACTAGACTCGACTTCGGCCAAGGAGTTGGAAAGGGGGATTCCTACAGGCAGCTGGCTCTGATACCAACTTGTGACGCCCCCGATTCAATCGTACACTAATCATGCACGCAAACGTGTACGATCAAGATCAGGGACTCACGGGAAGATATCACAACACAACTCTAAAAACATAAATAAGTCATACAAGCATCATAATACAAGCCAGGGGTCTCGAAGGCTCGAATACAAGTGCTCGATCATAGACGAGTCAACGGAAGCAACAATATCTGAGTACAGACATAAGTCAAACAAGTTTGCCTTAAGAAGGCTAGCACAAACTGGGATACAGATCGAAAGAGGCGCAGGCCTCCTGCCTGGGATCCTCCTAAACTACTCCTGGTCGTCGTCAGCAGGCTGCACGTAGTAGTAGGCACCTCCAGCGTAGTAGGAGTCGTCGTCGACGGTGGCGTCTGGCTCCTAGACTCCAGCATCTGGTTGCGACAACCAGAAAGAAAGGAAAGGGGGGAAAGGGGGGAGAAAGCAATCGTGAGTACTCATCCAAAGTACTCGCAAGCAAGGAGCTACACTACATATGCATGGGTATATGTGTAAAGGGCCATATCAGTGGACTGAACTATAGAATGCCAGAATAAGAGGGGGATAACTAATCCTGTCGAAGACTACACTTCTGGTAGCCTCCGTCTTGCAGCATGTAGAAGAAAGTAGACTGAAGTCCTCCAAGTAGCATCGCATAGCATAATCCTACCCGGCGATCCTCCCCTCGTCGCCCTGTTAGAGAGCGATCACCGGGTTGTATCTAGCACTTGAAAGGGTGTGTTTTATTAAGTATCCGGTTCTAGTTGTCATAAGGTCAAGGTACAACTCCAAGTCGTCTTGTTACCGAAGATCACGGCTATTCGAATAGATTAACTTCCCTGCAGGGGTGCACCACATAACACAACACGCTCGATCCCATTTGGCCGGACACACTTTCCTGGGTCATGTCCGGCCTCGAAAGATCAACACATCGCAGCCCCACCTAGGCACAATAGAGAGGTCAGCACGCCGGTCTAAATCCTATGCATGCAGGGGTCTGGGCCCATCGCCCATTGCACACCTGCACGTTGCGTACGCGGCCCGTGAGCAGACCTAGCAACCTCCATTACAAAGGAAGTTGCGTTAACGCAGTCCAACCCGGCGCGCGCCGCTCAGTCGCTGACGTCACGAAGGCTTCGGCTGATACCACAACGTTGAGTGCCCATATCTCTCCCGCATAGTTGGTTAGTGCGTATAGGCCAGTGGCCAGACTCAGATCAAATACCAAGGTCTCGTTAAGCGTGTTATTATGAAGTAACCGCGGACGCCGACCAGGGCCAGGGCCACCTCTCGCCTAGGTGGTCTCAACCTGCCCTGTCGCTCCGCCACAAAGTAACAGTCGGGGGCCGTCGGGAACCCAGGCCCACCTCTACCGGGATGGAGCCACCTGTCCTTCCAGCCCCCACATCGAAATCACTTGCGGGTACTCAACGAGCTGACCCGACTTTAGTCACCATCTGAATAGTATGTATAAATGTATAGTATATACCCGTGATCACCTCCCAAGTGATCACGGCCCGATAATATAGCAAGGCAGACTAACAAGAATGTTGGGCCAATGATGATAAACTAGCATCCTATACTAAGCATTTAGGATTGCGGGTAAGGTATCAATGACTGTAGCAACAATGACAGGCTATGCAACAGAATAGGAGTAACCGAACAGTAACATACTACACTACTCTAATGCAAGCAGTATAGAGAAGAATAGGCGATATGTGGTGATCAAGGGGGGGCTTGCCTGGTTGCTTTGGCAAGAAGGAGAGGTCGTCAACTCCGTAGTCGTACTGGGTAGCAGCGGCGTCGGTCTCGTAGTCTACCGGAGAGAAGAGGGGGAAGAAACAATAAATACAGTGCAAACATAAGTAAGACGACGCAAGACATGACAAAGAGCGGTGCTAGGTGTGCCCTAACGCGGTAGTACGTGATACCGGCGAAAGGGGGAAAACATCCGGGAAAGTATCCCCGGAGTTTCGCGTTTTCGGACAGGTGAATCGGAAGGGGAAAGTTGCGTGTTCGCTATGCTAGGGATGTTTGGCGGACGAACGAGCTGCGTATTTGGATTCGTCTCATCATTCTGAGCAACTTTCATGTTGAAAATAATTTAATCCGAGTTATGGATTAAAAGATATGATTTTCTGAAGATTTTATTAATTTTTGGAATTTAATTAATTATTTAATTTAATTCGAAATCGGATTTATGACATCAGCATGATGTCATGCTGACGTCAGCAGTCAACAGGGGTTGACTGGTCAACCTGACCAGTGGGTCCCACTGGTCAGTGACACATTTTAATTAAACATTTTAATTAACCTAATTAGTATTAATTAGGGGTGGGCCCCACTGTCATTGACTACTTAATTAACTAATCAACAGATCAGGTTAATTAGGTAACTAATGTGTAATTAGTTTAATTAGTTGTTTAATTTAATTGATCAAAATTAATTAAGTTAATTAATTAATTAATTTTATTTTTATTCTTAATTACGTTCTGGGGCGGGCCCCACATGTCATAGGGCCATAGGGGCCTAACGGGCGTGCGGGCGTGCGGGCTCACGGGCGCGGCCACGAGCGCCCACCGGGGCGAGCCCAGGCGATGGCCTCGGGCGCGGCCAGTGGCGCGGCCGCCGGTGACAAGGAGGCAGCCAGGGGCGGCGAGGTAGCGGGACGGCACGCGCGTGGTCCCGGCGAGGTGTGGGCGCGGCGGCCGTCAGCGGGGAAGGCAGGAGCAGCGCACGGGGGCTGCGGGCGGAGCGGGACGGCGGCGTGGACGGCAACAGCCGCAGGTGGCACGAGCAGCGACGGGCACGACGGGGCGCGCGGATAACGCGCGGGTGCGCGCGTGCTCACCGCGAGCACGAGCACCGGGCGGCGCATGCACGACTGTGGGACGGCGCGAGGAGCAAGAGGAAGAGAGGCCGGGGGCCTCATCGCGGATCTGTAGGGTCAAGGCAGTGGGGCTCGGGGAGGTCGAGGGGGACGAGGCGGCGAAGAGGAGGCAGGCCGGTGGGGAGGAGGAAGCAGGCCGGCGAGGTGGCTCCGGCGACGTCGTCGTGCGGCGAGGGCGAGGCGGCATCGGGCAGCGTTAGTGTTCGGGCGGCGAGCGGCGGCCTCCGGGGTCGGGGAGGTGACGAGGCGGTCCGGCGGGGAGGTGGTGTCCGCGAGGTGGTGGCGAGACGAGGCGGCGACGACGGAGGCTGGCGCAACGGCGACCGCGGGGTCGGGCGCCGGGGGGGTTCCTTCCCCCGATCCCGATCTGGGTCAGGGAGGGGAAGAGAGACGTGGGGGAGGAGTGGGGTGTGCGGTTGTGGGCTAGGGTTTTGGGGGTGTGGGTGGATAAGCGAGTGAGGGGGGAGTGGGTGGCCGGTTGGGCCAGGTGGGGCGGCCATGTGGCCTGGTGGCCTGCTGGGCCAAGGCCCAGGGGGCCTTTCTTCTATTTTTTTCTGTTTGCTTTTGTTTTGTTTATCTTTTTAATCATTCTTTTCCGCTTTCTTTTAGTTCCTAGTTATTTTGGTTTTAATAAAATACCAAAATGGCACCTAAATTTATGTTACAAATTATGTCACAACCACAAAAGTTTCATCCCAGAATAATATAGTTTAGTATTTTACAAAATATAAAAGGCATTTAATTAATGGTTTTAGCTACTGATTTAATTAGTTTAGTGCATTTAAACATTTTATAAATACTTGGTTTCTCCACCAATATATCTTATGAATTATTTTTCACAATAAGAACATTTTAGTTTTGACTTTTGAAAACTTTAATTTTTTGACTTGTTCTTGAATTTGGATTTTGAATCAATTTTGGAACTAACGCGGGATTAGTAACAGTAACGGAGATGACGTGGCATCATTAGCAGAGGTTCACTGTAGCTTAATTATCCGAGCGTCACACCGTGGCCGCCCTTGCCGCCGCCTGATAGGGCTGTTGTGCCAGGCGGATCGAGGTCAGCTTGCCAGCTAGCTCGCCAGAGGTCTCCGACTACGAGGACAACAACATGATGGAGACAAGCTCCGACGACACCGCCCGGGCTCCCGCACCTCATGTGCACTCTGACTTAGCAGGCGCATGCGCACCACAACGCCGCCATGGCGGAGGTGCAGCATGCGTCGACGTCTTTGTTGGCGTTCTAGCAGGCGCAAGGGGAACAACGGTACAACCTATTCCTCCTGGAGCGGCACCGGTTGGCGGAAGGCCAGATCTACGGCGAGCGCACGAGTGAGGAGGCTGTGGCGGCCATGGCCGGATGAACGCCAACTTCATCGCAGAGCAGCGTGCCATCTACGATGCTGTTCGGAAGCGGCCGTCGTGGAGGCGCAACTCCAGGCGATCGCGGGGGAGAACACCGCCAGATGTGCCTCCTACGCGCCGCCCACGAACCATCAAGCCCAGTGGGATGACGACAGCGTGGGTGCCACCATTGCCATCGTGGACCTTACGTCCACCAGCACGAACAAGGTGCGAGCGGCAGGGCCTTGTGTCCCATGTGGGCCGGTCTGTCTCCCGTGTTCTACTCTTCCTCGCCAGAGACCGCACCTTCACTTCACGGGTCTTATCGCCGGTGATTATGGAGATGGCGGATGAAAGATGACACGGGCTTGGACGGCGGGCGCCGTCGGCATAGGATAGGTTTAGGGTCGGGTCTTTTTTTGTTCTGAATGTTCAAAATGTAATGAAAATCCATCGTGTTTGTATGCAACCCGTCATGTTTATATGAAATCCGGCTGTGTTTGCATGAATTTCATCCGGTTTGTTGAAAAAGTGTTTGCAATGTATGCGGCTAACATTGGATGGTGGCCTCCCATATCTGTGTCAGCGGACTGCACCCCCCCCCCCCCCCCCCCCCGCGTCCGCGGACAGATACGGGAGGAAATTTACGGCTTGCCGTTAGAGATGCCCTAAGAAGTGGTCAATTTTCACCGTTTATATAGAAATTATTATGCATTATAGTAAAACTTATTCCTAGACCAATCTATCATTGACTTATCATGTATCGCAACTTGATTATTTTGTGTCACATAGTTATTGACTTATTTTCTGTAACTAATATGTCGCCAAATTGTAAGATATTCATATCCGTTCAGAATAGAGTAAACATCCAATAGATAATCATATTTGAGTAATATCCGCTCCGCATTCATATCCAAGAATATATGTATTCACGTTCATATTTATTTTAAAAATATGAAAACATAAGTGGGAAGAGCACTATTCGATCCGCATTTGACCTGTTTCCACCCCCAGGCGAGACCCATGTCTGTCGCCGCCAACATCGTCTTTGCAGCAACCATCATGTTGTGTCACCACCCCCATCATCACAACAACCACCATGACGTGCAACATCACTGGCAGTCGCCGTGGTTGCCACCATCAGGCTAACATTGTTGTTGCATTCGGGGACACTGCACCCTCGAGGCCCTGCCCGGGCGCAGCATCGTCACGGTAGCGAGCACCAGATTCTCCTCCCCCACAACATCCATGCAACCCCCTGCCTGGATCTAAGTGGTGTCGGGCGCCGCAACACCGGCTCCAACTTGCCAGCGCTCACCGTCTAGGTGACACCGTGACACCCCCTTGCAACATTGAGAGTGTAACCCCTCGAAGCACCAGCTTTTCTGCAGACTAGATGACCCGTTGCGCCCATGGCGCAAAGGCCGAATGCAAGCCAGGTATTGGAGGAGGACTTGTTGACATTTTTTATTAACAAATTATAATAATGTGCGTTCATTTTTTCCCCGCAAGCAAATAAACTAACTATAATATTTGTAGGCAGTCCTCTCTCGACAGTTGGGAGTTTTTTCCCGTGAACAAATAAACCAACTATAATTAAGTTACCTGAGTTCACTACGATCTGCTGGTAAATAAAAATTTGGGAATGGCGAGCATACATTTTTTTTAAGTATTATTTTCTTATCAAATTTGGGAAATGTAGAGCTTAAGTCAAAAAAATGAAAGTAAGACTCCTCCGGCCTCATTAAAGCTAAGAAGGCACCTCGTCGACCTCATTAAAGCTGAAAAGGCACTCTTCGGCCTAAGAGGGGGCATACTTTTGAAAAAATTGAATTAGGGCATACATTTCCCCAATTTGTTAATGTAAGCTCTAGAACAGCTAATATTGCATTGGGAATAGCAGATACAGTAGACGATTGAGTGAACAAATACTTACAGTAGATTGAAACAGTCATTCGAGAGAGAGGGTAAAGCAAAAGAGGTCTAATAGCGTTATCCACGGAATATGGAAGTTGCTCCGTTCGGATTTAAACAGGGAAAAGTATGAAGGAGTTTTGGCTTGTCTTTATGACTGCCAAAACCGGGATTGCAAACATGCAAGTAACATAACAGTAGACTGTTTAAAAGGGTGTTGCCGGAAGACAGCGGTGGCCATGCAGCGTTCACTCGTTCTTGCGGGCTTGAAAGTAGCGAAGGAGAAGGTAGTAAAGGCCAAAACAACCTGAGGAAAAATACAAGAATATTCATAAGTTAAGAACTCAACATGGTACCGGAAAGTTTATAGGAGGAAAATTGCTACTGCAGCAAAGCTTATTATACATGTAGCATTGTAGCCTATCAGTTATTGGCAGAAGGCGTGGACATGAATACATGTATGAGCTGATTTGAGAGGCAGAAGATAAAAGTGAAGCAGTGAAAAGATTATTAGTTGCGTGAGTAGACATACCACACATAGACGCTCATTTTGAAGCGCAGATTGCTTAGGGACCTATCATTGTTTTATGAAATGGTTGATGCAGCAGCAGCAGTAGTGGCAATCCTGAAATTATGAAGTTTTCAATAAAAGGCATACGTTAGTAATGCGTATTTATATTCTATATGAATATAAATAGAAGGCCAACAAGACAAAATAATGAATGTGAGGCAGCAAAATTCAGAAGCTGAATTATGTTGGGGTTGATAATAGCAAATTTGTTATGGTTCATTCGTCTATTCCCAATCTGGATAAATAGTCAATAGCGTTTTATGTCTCACTGTATAGATATAGTGTACCTGTTAAGCCTAGCTGGCTGAGCAACCGCCGCTTCCACGCTGTTGGCAGGTGCAGCAGTACAAGCATCTGGATCAACATCAGCAAGTGCAGGGGCCTGTGACAGGGATATGTTGATCACTGGGAATCATCAAAGGAAAAATCAACAACAATAAAAGAGAAAGCTGGTGTGGCCACCTGATCATCGTTCTTCTCCTGCCAAACAAGGATATGTGCATGGGGCACCCCCGTTTTCTGGAACTCCACGGTGTGGACAACTGCAAAGCAGCAGCAGGGTAAATGTAAAACAGGAAAAGTACGACATGTGGGTAAGAAACAATGAATTGGAGGAAGAAAAGGTACTGGGCATAGTACCAGCAAGCACTGTCCCAAACACTTGCCCAGTCCTGATTGTGTGCAGGTAGTCAAGTAGCTTCATCTGATGGATTTGAATGGTAATATCAGCTCCATCGACTGCTTTTTGCCCATGTTCAAGGGTCTCAATTCTCTCAGGCCACTCTGGATCACATGCAAAGGTTGTGAATATATCAGGCGAGCCATGGACTTGCGAAACAGCCACTGCATCATGGAAATCTTCAGTCATACAGCAAAGCCCACCCGCAAAAGATGACGGCATCATGTGCTTCTTAACAACCTCGGGTCCGCCAACCTTGTCAAGCCCAGAAGCATCAACAACAGGCTGGAGCCTTTTAATGCGCATGTCGCCCTGAAGATTTTTAGAAAGGTTCTTAGCCGAAATGTGGGAAGATCACAAGGCTACAAAGCAAGTCATTTTGCTTGCAACAACAAGAATTGGATGTACATGCAAGAGGAAAGAAAGAAGAATGCATATTACTATGAAGGTAAAAGGTTGTTTTATCCAGGCTCTTATTAATTTGAACATAGCAGTCGTGGGAAACAAAGCTTGATCAAATAGCATCACACACATCAGTGAAGAAGAAACCATTTTTTAGATGTATAAAGAAGGATGTTTTTGTTTTCAAAGGACAAAAGACCCATCAGATTCTTAGACCAGAGGCTGATTTTATTGGTTAGACATCTAATCTACAATGCATTGGTGAGCAACAAAACAATAAACGAGCCTGACAAGGAATCTAGCCTACTGGATACTGAAACCTGACACTAATTTTCTTGGATAGCTAATGAACCTGCATATATAGTGATCTATAGAACATCTAACCAACCTGACAGTGAACCTGCATTTAGTAGCTTCTTAAAAGGTATGAGCAAGCAAAAAACAAAAGTACTGGAACTTAGAACTGCACCAGGAAGAACCAAGCCAATCAATAATGTAACATCAAAACTCTATTTGTTTCTTAACAGGTAGAATTTCCTTGCTGGCACGAAGATGAAATCAAACTCATTTGCATATCAAACATAGGTATGTATATTTGGCATGGATGCAGGCTGAACAACATTTCCAGCAGGAACAACTTCTTCAGTCTGGGTAGCCAACTTGGGAGCAGAGCCAGATAGCGCTGCACCCTTAGACTTAGAGAGCTCAAGAACAAGTTTGCGGCAAGCGCTTTTTGGGCATGGTGATTTGCTGTTTAAAACAAAAATATCAGTCATAGGCAAAGAAAAAGAATCTTCAGAATGTATAGGACAAAACAAAGGAAGGGCTGATACCTGGGTGTTTTAGGCATAGCAACCTGTCCTTTTGCTCTGAATGCAGATATAGGAGTGTTCATCTGCCGAACAAGTAGCACAAGAGTTAAACGATTGAAAAGTAAGTTGAAAGAGGAAACCAGCATCAGTTATACCTCATCCGGAGGTAGCTCTACAAGTGTAGATGATACTGTAGCGAAAGACGTGAGAATGGGCACCGCCATGCCTGAGCTCTCAGCAGAAGATGATGCTCCAGATGTGCATGATGCACCCCCAAATCCAAAGGATGCTAGTTCAGGCTTAAAGGTTTCATCAATCCTGCCAACTTAGAAGGACAACTGGGTGCTTGCAGGCTGAAAGCTCTTAGTGGAGATAGAAACGACATAGATAGAACAAATAATTTTGTAGTTTCAGTACAAAAAAGTTATCACCTACAGCTACAGAGAGAGATCCTTCTCAAATCTCTGTTATCATGAAGACTGCTAGAAAGCAATGGATTGAAAAAACAAAGAACTGAAACAAAAACATGCCATACGAAATAAAATAAACCAATAACCTGCATTTGAGGAATAGTGATTTCCTTTAGTTATTTGAAATGGGGTAATCTCAAACCTTACGTACAGTAAGCCTTGTTTATCCTTAAAAAATGGCTATTAGACTACTCCCAGCTATGTACATGAAAGAAAAATACACCTAATAAAGCATTTCGTAAACTGGGCTAAGGGTCGCATATCTCTAGCATTACTCAATCTGGAATACTGGACATGAGAAACCAAATTATATTGTTCAGTTCTTATCAAGCCAGGAAGAAAATATGAGGTGAAATTCATATGTACAAAGTTTAGTAAACCCACGCCGGAAAGAACAAGCACGTCGTCCTTCCTCCTTGTTCGATTCATCACTTCCCACTTAAAAATAAACAGACTAAGGCGGGTGGAGGTAGCCAAAACTGCCACCTCATGTAAATGACAGTAAAACATGGAAACCCAACACATCATGCCACTCAAGCATTTCTTTATTGTGCCAAGCAATTATTTCACCATCAGGATCAGGGTTAGATGCAAGAATCAAATTTTCTGCTATGGAGACGAGAAATGAGCAATGATTACAGAAAACAAGCAGCAGCAACTTCATAAAGGCTACGAACTCATCATGGAAACCTGCCCAGCGCAAATTTAACAAATTTTGTAGTATATACAGCTAGGTCTAGTTTAAATTAAGAATGAACACAAACACATATATAATCTGGCAATTAGTACAGGTGGAATGCAGATCCGGAAAAGAAAAGGTTTAACTAATTAGTGTATACTCAGATGTAGAAAAGGATAAAACATCTATAGAATTCAGGATTTAATTGAAGATCCAGCTGAATTTAGACATATATCATAACTTCATAAGTTCATAACATATGTAAGGTCTAAAAGCTTGAAATTTATGTTCTGGACATTTTGACATTTGCAGAATAAAGATGAGGCGAACAGTCGATCTTGGCATATTGATAGAAAAATTATACCTTAACAGAAATTACCTAGTCTAACCAATGCATAATGCGATGGCCTCCGTGGTTTCAAAATGAATGAATACAAGAATATGTAATGTTGGAAAAGAATTATAAACATCTGAATCGCATCACTGTGATACTATCTACAGGAAGAAACTGGCAAACCATCTAATTAAATGGTAGGCGATTGTCATTGACTATGTCCCCTCCATTGACGTGCTTCATAGAACTCGCTGCTGCAATTACTGCAATATGCTGAGCACTGAAACTCTCCTTGCAGAAGAACTGATCAAGGACTGGAGCCAACCTACAATCCAGCCGAACGAAGAACCTAGCAGCATGTTTTAGACGAAATCAGTGGGCTACAAGGAAACATAAATTAATGAAGAGAAGATGCATAAAAACAACAAGCAGATAACCCACAGAGCAAGCATGCATTGCCCATCATCCATATAATTAGGCATGAGCAACCATTGGGTGGCACATACATCAAAAATGAGAAGGTGATAATTTCATTATGAAGCACACAGATTAAATATTGGGTGGCACAACCATTGGGTTGCCTTCATCACGAAGCAGCAACCACTACCCACTATACACATACTTTCCAAAGCACTAACGCAAACATTCACCATGCCTAAAATCAGTAAGCATTAATCATATTGTCTGGTGGTTTACAGAATCACTGGATAGACTCACACGTTCCACCCAAAGAACCAACCTAAATTGGCACTGCAACGCACTGAAAACCGACGACAACACACAAGCATGCACACAAACCAAAATGTACAAATATCTTCTCCAATAAGCAAGGAGGAAGCGAACCACCAGGGCAACCGTGAGCAAACAAAGGCGCACCTTCTTGCAATAGAAAGAACCAACAAAGCAAGGGGGCATATGAGAGCACATCTCACCTTGCAGATTGACGGAACCAACAGCGAGGTATCGAGCAAATCACCTGGACAGGCAAGGAAACAAAAAAAAACAATGATTTAGCCCACAGATATTTTATCAAACATGACAAGAGCAAGAAAATATCTAAGCCTTCAGATTGATTTAATCAACGGCGAGCGATTGAGCAAAGCACATGGACAGGCATGGAAAACAAAAAAAATGATTTAGCCCACAACCATTTTATTGATCAGGACAAGTGCAAGAAATGTCTAACCTTGCATATTGACAGAACCAACGGTGAGTGGTCGAGCAAACCACCTGGACAGGCAAGGAAACAAAAAAAAAAACAATGTTTAGCCCACAACCATTTTATCGAACAGGACAAGAGCAAGAAAATATGTAACCTTGCAGGTTGACCGATGCTGAGCAACTCCAGGCCTCTTCCCATCCCCTCTGTTGTTCCATACAGAAGCAGTAGTGAGATGTTGGAGGGAAAGAAATGGAGAAAATGAGAGATGGGGGGAGGGCTCTCAACGCCTCCACCTCCAGCTCGCCCGTAGGGCGTCCTCAACTGCCTTTAGCCTGAGCACCTCCAGTCCGTGAGAGCTCCAGCCCTTGAATCCGTCATCCCGTGAGTACTCCAGCCCGAGCTCCGCCATCTCCGCCTCGAGCTCTGACATCACCGCCACCTGATCCACCCAGTCACCCCCCTCTGGCCATCGAGAGGGTCAGGGAAGAGAGAGAGAGGGAACTGAGGGAAGAGAAAAGCATCTGCGTGTGAAGAGGGGGTTGGCCTCGCCGCTCCAGATCGGGAACCTGGGAGGAGGTCAGGAGAGGTGGCGGCCTCCCGGTCGCTCACCGGCGCTCGCTGTTGGCCGCATCAATCGTCGATGGTGAGGGTGCGATGGCCAGCAGCAGCAGGGAGGAGATGGGAGAGGAGGCGGAGATGGGTGGCACAGGGAGAGGCGAGGAGGATGCGGGGGAGGCGGCTGCGGGGCGAGGCGCGGGGGGAGGCGGCTGCGGGATTGCGGAGGAAGCGGGGGAGGCGGCTGCGGGATCGGCCGGTGGATGTAGGGTTTCTTTTTCCAGATCGCGATTGACGAGCAGGACACCCACGATCCATTGTCCACAGCCCACGACCGTTCCGCCCCTGCTTTTAATCGACACAAACAAGTAATGAGCGTGTCGCTGCAAGGCTACCCCACACGCAAGCGTGGCCCACTCGTCAGCTGCCCTTGGGCCGATCACGGGAGGTACAGAAAAACGAGCGGCGGGATACTTACCAGGTCGACGAAAATCACTGTTACCGCGCCAGCGAGGTGAAGCGTGCGCACATGATCATTTTGAAATCGTGATGGCGCTGGATCGGCGGGTACTCTAGGAGGCTTTATATGTTAGATTCAAGCCGAGTGGCATGGCTGCGCGCAGAGGAGCGAGCGTACGAAGCGCCACCGCGGGGAGCTTGTTTGGTTGTGCTTGATGGAGGGAGGTAGAGCAGGTGTGTTAGATATACACATAAAGATTGGAATTGGAAGTAGAATTTGTCGCGCACGGATTCAAAAAAATAGTTGTGCCATCGAAAGTGGCGTGCCACAAGTTAAGATCGGATGTAAGCACTACTGCAATAGTGTATAGTTAATACTCCACCCAAACATCGAGATGCATCAAGTACCTCGACCTTGAGGTGTCTCTACTATTAAAGAGGAGTTGATGTTTGTGCGTCATCAAATGTGGTTTCATCCCCCTGATTATGAATTATCTAACCCAAATGGGTGCTTTCCTTTCCTTGTCCTATTGGAAACCATATTCTGCACTAGCAGAGTGCCCGTGCATTGCTACGGGCTATGATATATATAAATGAATTGAACAAGTGATTAGGGTCGTCTCCAAGTCCGACGCTCATTTCTCTCTTGTACGCCTGACCATGTTCGGACATGAAACGGTTGCCTAGCGGGCTTCTCAAAATTCAACCGTCTGGACAGTCCATACTACCCCAAATCCAGACCATATGTGTGAGAGGAATATGGTGGTCCGCCATGTTATATTCAACACACTGGCCCAACACACAAAAAAAACCCATCCCACGATGGGCCCTTCTCTTTTTTAGTGGACCCTCCTCTTCTTGCTCAGTATCCCGCTGTAGCGGGACATTGCTCGCTAGAACCCTCTCCTTTAAAACTAAAGGATGCCCATATCATCTTCCCCATGACACCCTATCTCCTTCACGCCATATTTCTCCATGGACCGCCAAGGAGGAGTATGCAACCGCCCTGAACCCGCCTGCCCCTATTCGTGTTGATCCACCACCGCCTGTTAGGTATATATGCATATATCGGTTGTAGAAATGCATGTTAAATGCATTTTTAAATGTTATAAATAATTCCAAAAAAATTATCGTCTACATCTCTGCAAAAATATGTGCGCGACACAAACTTTTGTAAAAATACATCATTTTATTTTGCCTCCACAAAAAAGACAAATTTCAATGGTTGAAAATAGTGTTCCATGAGACAGTTTTTCTATCTTTTTTGCACATGAAAAAAAATCCTTCGAAACTTTTGGCGCACACATAGAATGTGAAGCTGTACATGTGCAACAATTTTCAGTTTTTTTAAACTTAAGAAGGTGTCTTTCGAAGTGGGTGCCATTCGTTCTCAGCGTGCCGACCGGCAGCCCCCGGGTAAACTACCATGTCCCCAAGCTTGCCCTCTCCTTCTTTTCTCTCCTCCCCATGCACCATAGCCTCTCGCCGCCGCTGTCGGGCATACACCATTGACGATCTCGAGTTCTCAACTTGGCGTTGACAGCGTTCTAGCTGCGGGTTTCGCTGCCATGGCAGCGACCGTTTTAGCACAACACGCATGCAGGCCATCAACTGGGGAAAACGGTTGATTGGGTGTGAACTTCGGATCGTGCGAGAATCGCTCAGCCGTGATTTCCGCGTGAGATTTAATAGCCTCTGCCTATAATCACGCACCATGATCCTACGCTGCCGTTTTCTTTGTTGAAGCATATGTTCAGGTCCACCTGCCTGTGTATATCTTGTATAAATGTATACCTCTGTAGCTGAATATGACTGCTTTCAGTCGTGTTGGTGTGTTCACTTTCTGCACTTCTATTCAGTCGAACAGGAAATAGGAAGTACAAGAGAAACATGGCTTGATCCGAAAATCACGGCACCTTTTGACAACAAACTGAATGTCATGTTTTTTTCATGGTTAATCCGCTAATTATAGCAAGGCCCGAACACAAAAAAACATGGGCTCATGAAAAAAACTGCTACGGAAGGTTCATGGCTAACAGCCGCGCACTTGCCGCGGCACATCACCAACCTCATCGCTGGCGCTCCCGCATGTCCACCACCTCGCCACAGAACCCGCACACGCAACCCACCTCGCCGCTGCCCCAGCACGTTGACGCCGGTGGTGGTTGGCCGGTCCAAATGGTGGCTTGATGAGGGACCGAACCAACCCGGACCGTGTGGCCTTGGTAGCGTCGCCGAGTTCCAGGGTGGTCACCCGGGGACCGATGGTGAAGACGGCGGGCAGGACGAAGGGCGGCTTCTTGGAGCTCTACCAATACTCACGCCTTCTTCACCAGCGTTAAGTCCTCGATGCCCCAGCCGGTGATGGCCAGGTACTACGACGCGTACGCGGCGATGAAGCTCGCCGTTGACTGTTCTGCCGGCTGAACCGTTAGGTTTTCTTTCCTTCTTACCTACATAGGACATAGGAGTATTGACCGATCAAAGGAAATAAATAGAACCTGTTAGTACATATAGCAAAAATGCCCGTGCGATGCAACGGACCTATCAAACTTGTTTTACGTGATCTCGGTTTATGTAATCAATTAATTATGTGATCTCTGTTGTATGTTCTTTCTCTATTCCAAAATTCCACTCACGCGAGTAAGAAGTATTTCACTGTCTTATGCAAGTAGTTCAGTGCATACATATGCTACTTGTTCGTAATTGCAACCTGAATAGAGTAAAAAAAATCGGTTCGGTGCATGGATGGATTGATGGGAACACACTGTCTAATGAAAAGGATAAGAATCACATTGGCATGCATAGGTGATTTGAAATTTTAAAAATATAGCATCTACATCTGCGCATCATGAGGAACAATTCCAGAGAAAAAAATTGATCCAGTCAAGTGTATCTTTTGATATTTCATTATCCACTTAGGCCATATTAGTATTACTTCCCACGTGGTGCACATCATCCTGATGCATGGGTGTGCCTCGGCCTTTACATTGCAAATGTTATTATTGCAGGAAGAGCACACATTCATAAGCTAACGGTTTCACAATGCGTTCTTGCTGATAGTAATTGAACCAAATGAAACGATGGACAAGCAGATTGATTAAGGAACTCTAGGTAATACTTCATGCCGTAAGCATTGGCTCAAAAAGTCAATTTGTAAGTAACAAAAAAAAGGCCTAGAAGAATAGTTTTACCTAAATAAAGTTTACTGCTGCACATGAGCAGATCCACACAAAGCAGAGGGGACGTGGAGCAGGCCGGTAACCAGGGGAAGGAGCAGAGTAGAAGATTTACACCGTCGTCTCCACTGAATATGGTGTCTCCGCCGCATCTGTGGAGGCGTCGCGGCTCCGCCTCGGATGGTGCTTGTGGCTATGGTGAAGAGGAGGGGTGACGCATGGGCGAAGAGGCAAGCGGTGCTTGTGGCCAAAAAAGTGGGTCGTTCGAGCTGCGGGAGGGAGGAGGGGATCGCCGGGAGGCAGCAAGATCGGTGGGCGGCGGCGGCGGCGGCCAGGTAGGGAAGTCGATGTAGGACGCTGTGTTTTTTTAGGGGAATTTCTTGTGAAAATAACGTGTGACGACGACTTAGCGAGCGGATCCCCTTAAAAAAGACATAGCGAGCAGATTCCCTTAAAGCTGGTAGGAATGGATACGATTGATGACGTAGATAAATAGTGATGAATGTTGGCCTAATTTACTATCATCATGCATGGAAACGAATCATCAAGAAAAAGAATACTTCCTATTACTGCACTCATAGGAAGCTTCCTAATCTCTGCTACCAAACAGTTTCTGCCCAAACAAGGAAGGAAAGTTATGGACGTGATTCGGAAGGAAACAAATATTATGAAGATTAATTAATTTAGATTTGATCTTTAGAGATTGATTGTGATTGATTCTTTTACATAAAGACATTACTAAATAATTTGTGTCAGTATGGAAAGTTCTGATCCGTTCACTTTTTTTCGTTGTGTGAGAGGGTGAAGTGAAAATAAACCGATGAAGTGGGGGAGGCGACGAAAAAAATCTACGACGGTTAACCTACGAAAAAAACCCGGACGAAAGTGGTGGGAGGTGGGACTAAAAAAACCTGGAAGCGAGACTACCAACTGCTCCCTTAGGAGTAGAGATTATGCAAGTAGTTCAGTGCATACATATGCTACTTGTTCGTAATTGCAACCTGAATAGAGTAAAAAAAATTGGTTCGGTGCATGGATGGATTGATGGGAACGCACTGTCTAATGAAAAGGATAAGAATCACATTGGCATGCATAGGTGATTTGAAAATTTAAAAATATAGCATCTACATCTGCGCATCATGAGGAACAGTTCCAGAGAAAAAATTGATCCAGTCAAGTGTATCTTTGGATATTTCATTATCCACTTAGGCCATATTAGTATTACTTCCCACGTGGTGCACATCATCCTGATGCATGGGTGTGCCTCGACCCTTACATTGAAAATGTTATTATTGCAGGAAGAGCACACATTCATAAGCTAACGGTTTCACAATGCGTTCTTGCTGATAGTAATTGAACCAAATTGAAAGATATTGCGGTGCCCCCATGTTTGGTTTTGGTAATTGATGACAATCTCTATGGACTAATGGTTGTCTTGAGTTGTATTTGAAGGATTTGTCCATAGGCTTTTCTTGAAGTCCATGTGTTGGTTTCAAGGAGTTTTTGAGTTGACCAAGGTGCTATTAAGGAATTATCCAAAGATTGGTCATGCGAGTGTTGAGCTTATTGCAAGCATGTCTTGAAGAAGAAGGTTGTGTGATCATTCATGTTTACCTTCAAGACATCATCCAAATAAAGAGAGTTGCAAAGATTCAAGGTTGATCAAGACTAAGTCAAGAGTGAATCAAGTTGATCAACTCACAAAGCATAGAAGATGTACCGAGAGGGATAAAGTGATCCCATGGTATGGTAAGCATTGTCCATTACACTTTATGTACTAACCCATGGTCTATGTGAGAGTTGTATGTGGGGTTAGGTACGTATCCATGGGCTTGCGTCAAGAGGAAGATATCATACAACCCATGGAAAGGATGACATCAAGTGGTGATCGTCATCAAGATTGCCGTGTGCAAGTTCAAGTGGAGCATCACGAAGAGATCAAGTGCTTGAATCTTGCCATCCATTGTGGTGTCAATGGACTTGTGAAGATGTGCCGAAGAGTGGCTCACCCATAGTGAACTATGGGGGAGCAATCATCTAGTCTTCATCGAGCCAACGCAATCAAGAAAGGTGGTCCAACTTGAGGGAGTCAAGATCGTCTTCATGTAGCTCAAGTGGACCATGTGCAAGGCAAAGGTTTTCCCTTGATAGGTTTTCTATTTTACCGGTCTTGTGGTGGTAGTTGGGAGACCGAGTTATAGGATCGTTTGCCGTACTATCAAGGGGGGCTCTCAAGTTGGTAGCTTGATCGTATCATTAGTAGAGAGCTCAAACCATTGCATCATTGCATCATGTTTCTTGGTTCTTGTTTGGTTATCTTTGTGAGTCTTAGAGCTTATGGTCATCTTGATGATAAGCTTGAGTTCATCGAAAACGGAGTTCGCATGCGTCTTCTATGGTGTTTTCGGTGTTGGAGGTTTTACCGGTCTTATCCGATGAAGGGTTCTCACCATTTTCTTATGGGACTTTTCTCATTTGCTTATTCTTGATATTTCTATCAATATTGTGTTAACCCATGTCGTTAGATTTCCAACAAACTTGGTTTCGTTGAATTCGGAGTCCGTTTGCAAAAGTTGTGGTTGTTTTGGTAAAGGCTGCAGCGGTACTACCGCGACTGGAGCGGATGTAATTTTTTACTACCGCTCCAGAGCAGTACTACCGCGGCTCCTGAGCGGTAGTACCGCTCCAGAGCAGTACTATTGCGGCTCCTAAGCGGTAGTACCGCTCCGGACCAAAATCTCATGTTTTGCTCAGCGGAAGTAGGCACAGAAGTATTTTTTTAGTACCGCTCGCAAGCAGTAGTACCGCTACCATTTGCGGTAGTACCGTGAGGTCGAGCGGTAGTACCGTGAGGACAAGCGGTACTACCGCTCCGAAGGTTCTTTTGGCCTTTTTGCCTCCTCGCTGTTGTGTTTCAAAGGGGTACTACCGCCCTAGCGGTAGTACCGCTCCTTGGAGCGGTAGTACCGCTCTGTGTGGGCTGTGAGCATAACGGTTGGATTCGGGAGCTCCTATAAAAGGGGGTCTTCTTCCCCATTCAACCTAATCCTTTGAGCTCGTGTTCTTCCTCCATTGTTGACCTTCTTCGAGCTTGCTAACTCTCAATCCCTCCATGGATTCTTGCTAGTTCTTGAGGGAAAAGAAAGAGGAGATCTAGATCCACGTTTCCACCAATCACTTTCTCCTCTAAGTGAGGGGAACCCCTTGGATCTAGATCTTGGAGTTCTTGGTGTTCTCCTTCTTGTTCTTCCTCTCATTTTCCTCCCTAGCATTAGTTGCTTCGGTGGGATTTGAGAGAGAAGGACTTGGGCACTCCGTGTGCCCTTGCCATTGCATTTGGTGCATCGGTTTGAGTTCTCCACGGTGATACGTGGAAGTTACAAGTTGAGAAGCTTATTACTCTTGGGTGCTTGGTGCCCTTGAGCTTGTTCCTCTTGGGTGCTTGGGCGCCCTAGACGGTTGGTGGTGTTCGGAGCTCAATCATTATGGTGTAAAGCTCCGGGCAAGCGTCGGGGTCTCCAATTAGATTGTGGAGATCGCCCCGAGCAATTTGACGGGTACCGGTGACCGCCCCCAAGGGTTGCCAAAGTGTACGGGTTCGGTGACCGCCCCCAAGGGTCGCCATTTGTACGAGTTCGGTGACCCCCCTCAAGGGTCCCTTAGTGGAATCACGGCATCTTGCATTGTGCGAGGGCGTGAGGAGATTACGGTGGCCCTAGTGGCTTCTTGGGGAGCATTGTGCCTCCACACCGCTCCAAACGGAGATTAGCATCCGCAAGGGTGTGAACTTCGGGATACATCATCGTCTCCGCGTGCCTTGGTTATCTCTTACCCGAGCCCCTTTACTTATGCATTTTACTTTGTGATAGCCATATTGTTCTTTGTCATATATCTTGCTATCACATAGTTGCTTATCTTGCTTAGCATAAGTTGTTGGTGCACATAGGTGAGCCTAGTTGTTGTAGGTTTTGTGCTTGACAAATTAACCGCTAGGTTTATTCCGCATTTGTTCAAGCCTAAACCGTAATTATTTTAAAGCGCCGATTCACCCCCCTCTAGGCGACATCCTCGTTCTTTCAATTGGTATCAGAGCCTCGTCTCTCTTTGTTAGGCTTAACCGCCTAGAGAGTAAGGATGTCGACTAGGGGCTTAGGATTCTCTGACACTCTTAGTTTCGATGGCACAAATTTTGATGTTTGGGTAATTCGCATGCTTAATCTCTTTAGGGTCATGGACCCAAATTTAGAGCGAATTGTAGATATGGGTTTTTCTCCTCCAAAGGATCCCCAAAGATTATCTTTAGAGGATGAGAAAAACTCTTATCTCAATGCTCAAGCTTCTAATGTGCTTTTTTATGCTTTGAGCAATGTAGTTATTTTCCAACTCATGTCGTTCCGGGATGCTCATGAGTTGTGGACGAAGCTTCAAGATAAATATGGTGTGTCCAAGATTTGTGGGGATGATTGTTCTCCCTCCACCTCCGGTCGTATAGTCTTCTCAACTTCTTCTACTTCACCTACATGTGGTTTGCCACAAGGTAATGACATGGTGAGTAGTGTTGGTCATTGCAATGATGATAGTATGCTTATTGTGGATGATCCTTCATCACTATATTATTGCAATGCTCCTTCTTTGGGCTTTAACACTTCGAGCACTCCAAATGTTTCACATGCTTGTGTTGATAGTCCTTGCATATCATGTAGAAATTGCTTGACTAAATCTCATGATGATATGCTTGCTATGTCTTGTTGCCATGATAAAAATGCATCTATTTCCTCGAATTGTTGTGCTAACAATGTAGTGGAAACCGAACACTCCATGGAACAAGATGTGGTGTTTAATGGTGCCTCAAGGGATCCTACATCATCATCTATTGCTTTTTGCCTTATGGCTAAGGCGTCAAAGGTATCTCCTACTTTGTACCCCAATATGTCTCTTGATGATGATGTTGATGCTAATGATGATGAGGATAATGATGAAGAGAATGATAATGTTGCCTCCTTAAAAACTAAGGGGGAAATGATTTTTAAAGCTCTTCATAAAAATAAAATTGCTCGTTCCAACTTCATGGAAATAATGTCCATTGCCATTGATGGCAAGAAATACATTGAGGAGTTGGAATCTCATCTAGAGGAGCATGAGGCCACCATTGATAAAATGGAAGGTCATGGGCGTGATTACGCTAATGAGATTGCGGACCTCTCTCAAGCTCTTGAACTTGAACAAACCACCAAGGAATCTCTTGAGGAGACTTTTGCTCTAGAATTGTCTAAAGTGAAGGAATCTACTGATAGAGCTCTTAAGGTGGCCAATGTTTTTGAAACTAAAAATGCTAAGCTTGAAGTTGCTCATGCTAGACTCCTTGAGGATTCTAAGCACCTCGAAAATGGCTCAAGGGTCATCAAGGGTGAGCTCATCAAACTCACCGAGTCTCATGCTCAACTTGAAGCTTCTTATTTAAAAGAGCTTGCCAAGTTGCCTTCTCCTCTTGTTGTTAATGATGATGCTTGTGCTACTAATTCTATTACTTGTGAAGCATCCATTTTGAAGGAGAATGTTGAGCAACGGGCTCAACTTGAGGTGCTATCTTGCAATTATGGGAAATTGGAAGAAAGTCATGAAAAGCTCTCAAGCTCTCATGATGATCTTCTAGTATCCCATAGTGTGCTAAAGATAGCTCATGAGGCCATGATTGCTAAGGTAACATCTAGTGAGCCTCATGTGGATACTAGAACTACTTCTAGTCAAAATAGTATATTGCCATGTGCTAGTCCTTGTAATTCATCTACCCACAATGTTGGTACATCTTATGATGAATTGCTTTCCTTGCCTTGTTGCTCTAACGATGAAGCTTATACTTCCTCTAGTACTTGTGTTGAGACTAACCATGTAGAGGAAATCAAAGAGCTCAAGGCCCAAGTCACTTCTTTGAAGAAAGACTTGGAAAAGTGTCATGAAGGGAAGGCCACACTCAACAATATCTTGAGTGTGCAAAAATCCCCCAATGACAAAGGTGGACTTGGATTCAACTCCAACAAGAAGAAGAAGTCCAAGTTAAACAAGAAGAAGGGCCAAGAACAAGTCAAGAATTCGGCCAAGATTGTTTGCTTCAAGTGCAAAGTTGAAGGGCATCATGTTAGATCTTGCCCATTAAAGAAGAAGGCCATTAGTGTCAAGCAACAAGGGAAGAGGGCACAAGTTCAATCTCATGCTCAACATCAAGTTGAAGAAAGGCCTCTTCCCAAGAATACTCAAGTTAATCTTCTCAAATTGAGAAATCAAGTGAGAAGAAAGTGAAGAGTAGACGTTGCTACTTATGTCGTGAGAAAGGTCATGTTACTTCTTCATGCACTAGTGGTAACTTATCCAACCCAATTATTATTGATGATATCTATTCTCTTGGTAAGGATAATGTTGGCAATGTGTTTGCCAAGTTTGTTGGTACTCAAAGTGGTGTCAAGCAAAGAACCATTTGGGTAGCCAAACCTATTGTGACTAACCTCTTAGGACCCAACTTGGTTGGGGACCAACAAGCTCAAACTTGATCAATAGGTGTTGTTGGAGGGCATTGGAGACTTGGCTACATTATGAAGAATTAAGGGGACTTCATCATTCTCCTTGTCTCAAGCCAAGTCAATTGGATTATCAAGTTTCTATCTTATATCCAATGTGCCTCCTTGCGGTAACTTGTACTTAAATTGTTTACCTTGAAAGTTACTTGCCCCCTTGCATGTTTTGGTTTTGTTCCTTGCATGTGTTTGTATATGTTGCGCTTCCAACTTGCTTATCTTGAGCAATCAAGTATGTGTATGTTGGTTTGCACATCATGTACGTGTGTGTCGTGCGTTGAGCCTTTTTGCTTCCTGTTTGTATCCTAGTTGGCTCGTGTGAGAGATCAATGGAACATCCCATTTTGGGGGAGTGATGTGCTTTGTGCACCTCACAATCCTATAAATGTGTGTACATGAGGAATACCATCTAGTATTGATATTACAAGATTATCTAGTCGCTAGGTGGTATATCTCTCATGAGAAATTCAAATTCTAAAAATTCCATTGATTATCTCGTGTTGGATCCTCTTATTGCCTCTTGTTTAGTTCTTATTGGTATCACATTATGGGGGAGTAATATGCTAAGTGCATATTACAAGCCTAGAAAATGTGTACATTTGAGATATTGTCACCTAGAATTGATATTGTAAATTATCTTGTTCCTAGGTGGCATGTTAGCTCTACAAGTTGCAATTTGCTTGTGTGTGGTGTGAAGATGATGTTGGATATCCTTGCTATCTACCACCGGGAATTCTTTCCATCTACTTCTTGTCTTTTGACAATTGGTAGTCACTTATGTGTGGTAGAATTTAATTGATCATCTTTACATTGGCTTTTGTTTATTTGCCTTTTTCTCTTGCCAAGGTTTGTGTTAACTCCCGTTGTCTTCCATACCACTTTTGGATCTTGTTTATTTCTTGTTCTTGTCTAGTGTTTTCTAGATATAGTGAAAGTAGTGATCCCACCTTGTGAATTTTGTATTCAAATACAAATCCTATATAATGCACAACTCGTGGGGAGCTATTCTATTTTCTTCACTCTTCTTGTGATCCTTATCAAGTGTGTTTTGGTGGAAGGCAAGCCATTTCTTTTTGGTACTTTGTGCCATCATGAAACTTTGTTGAGAGATTGGTATGTTTGGAACCATCCTCTCTTTGGGAGTTTGACATCTTTAGTTTAGTGTGTATCAATGGATATCTCATTCCTTGATGTATCTTTAATGATATCTTCCAAGTGATGATTTCTCCATTTGGTATCCTTTTCACTTGGCATTTATTTGTCTTTTGGTTTCGGGTTTTGAAAGTCTTGAGCATGCATGTTTACTTCATGTATTTCATTTGGCATGCTTTCTTTCTTTGACTCAATATATAGGGGAAACCCCACCTAGTCTCAATTTGGATGAGATGTGCATGAAGTTCATTTTCATATCTATATGCACATATTTATGTGGAGTTTGTCCTATGTATTGGTGTTTCTAACTATTTGGTCCCAATGAGTTTGGGTACCGTTTAGTTTGTGTTGTTCTTCTAGGAACATTTGGAGATGCATTGGATGCTCGGCTCACTCACAAGGAAGGTGTTGTCACCATGTGCATATTGGAGTCAAGTTAGGATGATCAATGAACTACTATCTACCTTCAATTGGTATCTACTACATCCTTCCAATGATATCTCGGTAACAAGTATCTTTTCATGCTTTCTCCTCTTGCATTCAACCTTGTGTAGGTTGCATCTTGGCATGATTTTCATTTCATATCTTGTGATACTTGTTTCCTTTCTCAAAGCATCCCAACGATGATCTCTTGTTGCTAGTTGTGATGCCCTTGATGGATGTGTGTTTGGACTTCATTTATATACAATAAGACCATATCTAGCCAAGTGCTATGCTTTCAAGCAAATATCTTATTGGTATATTTATGACTTCCTTGTGGATATCTTGTTCCTTCATGTTGTAACTATTTCGGGTGTACATTCTTCTTTGTAGATATATATATCATCATGATTTCGTCTACATAGAACCTTATACACTTGAGAGAAATTACATCTCTAGTTGATATCCTTTCTTTCACGTCCACCTTGTCTTTCTTATGTTATTTCTTTGGTGGCTCCTTGAAAGCTTTTGCCTTGAGTGAGTGTCCTCTATCGTTGCATCTTGATGCACTCTTGTGTGGTGAAGATTATTTTCCTCATGCTTATCGTTACGAGGCTTTTGCCATCTTAATTGGCATCCCTCGTCTTGATGAGGCTTTCATCTTCTATCTTCACCACGGGTTGTCACAAGCATAAGTTCTTTATATGCTTATTAGTAAGCTTGTGAACCCATTTGTTGGGGAACGTAGTAATTTCAAAAAATTTCCTACGCACACGCAAGATCATGGTGATGCATAGCAACGAGAGGGGAGAGTGTTCGTCCACGTACCCTCGTAGACCGTAAGCGGAAGCGTTATGACAACGCGATTGATGTAGTCGTACGTCTTCACGATCCGACCGATCCAAGCACCGAACGTACGGCACCTCCGAGTTCAGCACACGTTCAGCTCGATGACGATCCCTGGGCTCCGATCCAGCAAAGCTTCGGGGATGAGTTCCGTCAGCACAACGGCGTGGTGACGATGATGATGTTCTACCGGCGCAGGGCTTCGCCTAAACTCCGCGACGATATGACCGAGGTGGAATATGGTGGAGGGGGGCACCGCACACGGCTAAGGAACGATCCGTAGATCAACTTGTGTGTCTATGGGGTGCCCCCTGCCCCCTTATATAAAGGAGGGAGGGGGAGGCCGGCCAGCCCTTGTTGGGCGCGCCAGGAGGAGGAGTCCTCCTCCTAGTAGGAGTAGGACTCCTCCTTTCCTACTCCTACTAGGAGGGGAAGGAAGGGGGAGAGGAGGGGAAGGAAAGAGGGGGGCGCCGCCCCCCCTCCTAGTCCAATTCGGACCAGAGGGAGAGGGGGCGGGCGGCCCTTCCTGGCCGCCCCTCTCTCTTCCCACCAAGGCCCATGTGGCCCATTAACTCTCCGGGAGGGGTTCCGGTAACCCTCCGGCACTCCGGTTTTCTCCGAAATCACCCGGAACACTTCCGCTGTCTGAATATAGTCGTCCAATATATCAATCTTTATGTCTCGACCATTTCGAGACTCCTCGTCATGTCCGTGATCACATCCGGGACTCCGAACAAACTTCGGTACATCAAAACTTGTAAACTCATAATAAAACTGTCATCGTAACGTTAAGCATGCGGACCCTACGGGTTCGAGAACTATGTAGACATGACCTAGAACTATTCTCGGTCAATAACCAATAGCAGAACCTGGATGCCCATATTGGTTCCTACATATTCTACGAAGATCTTTATCGGTCAAACCGCATAACAACATACGTTGTTCCCTTTGTCATCGGTATGTTACTTGCCCGAGATTTGATCGTCGGTATCCAATACCTAGTTCAATCTCGTTACCGACAAGTCTCTTTACTCGTTCTGTAACACATCATCTTATAACTAACTCATTAGTTACAATGCTTTCAAGGCTTAGGTGATGAGTATTACCGAGAGGGCCCAGAGATACCTCTCCGACAATCGGAGTGACAAAACCTAATCTCGAATTATGCCAACCCAACATGTACCTTCGGAAACACCTGTAGAGCACCTTTATAATCACCCAGTTACGTTGTGACGTTTGGTAGCACACAAAGTGTTCTTCCGGTAAACGGGAGTTGCACAATCTCATAGTTGCAGGAACTTTGTATAAGTCATGAAGAAAGCAATAGCAACATACTAAACGATCAAGTGCTAGGATAACGGAATGGGTCATGTCAATCACATCATTCTCCTAATGATGTGACCTCATTAATCAAATGACAACACATGTCTATGGTTAGGAAACAAAACCATCTTTGATTAATGAGCTAGTCAAGTAGAGGCATACTAGTGACTATATGTTTGTCTATGTATTCACACATGTATCATGTTTCCGGTTAATACAATTCTAGCATGAATAATAAAAATTTATCATGAAATAAGGAAATAAATAATAACTTTATTATTGCCTCTAGGGCATATTTCCTTCAGTCTCCCACTTGCACTAGAGTCAATAATCTAGTTCACATCGCTATGTGATTTAACACCAATATTCACATCTGCATGTGATTAATACCCATAGTTCACATCAGCATGTGATCAACACCCAAAAGGTTTACTAGAGTCAATAATCTAGTTCACATCGCTATGTGATTAACACCCAAAGAGTACTAAGGTATGATCATGTTTTGCTCGTGAGAGAGGTTTAGTCAACGGGTCTGTCATATTACAGAGTCGTATGTATTTTGCAAATATTCTATGTCTACAATGCTTTGCACGGAGCTACTCTAGCTAATTGCTTCCACTTTCAATATGTATCCAGATTGAGACTTAAAATCATCTGGATCAATGTAAAAGTTTGCATCAATGTAACTTTTACGACGAACTCTTTTATCACCTCCATAATCGAGAAACATCTCCTTATTCCACTAAGGATAATTTTGACCAATGTCCAGTGATCTACTCTTAGATCACTATTGTACTCCCTTGCCAAACCAGGGCAGAGTATACAATAGTTCTGGTCCATAGCATGGCATACTTTTATAGAACCTATGACTGATGCATAGGGAATGACTTTCATTCTCTTTCTATTTTCTGCTGTGGTCGGGATTTGAGTCTTACTCAATTTCATACCTTGCAACACAGGCAAGAACTCTTTCTTTGACTATTCCATTTTGAACTACTTCAAAAATTTATCAAGGTATGTATTCATTAAAAAATATTATCAAGCGTTTTGATCTATCTATATAGATCTTGATGCTCAATGTGTAAGCAGCTTTACTGAGGTCTTTCTTTTAAAGAACTCCTTTCAAACACTCCTTTATGCTTTGCAGAATAATTCTACATTATTTCCGATCAACAATATGTCATTCACATATACTTATCAGAAATGTTGTAGTGCTCCCACTCACTTTCTTGTAAATACAGGCCTTTCTAAAAGTCTGTATAAAACCATATGCTTTGATCAACTCATCAAAGCGTATATTCCAACTCCGAGATGCTTGCACCAGTCCATTGATGGATTGCTGGAGCTTGCACACTTTGTTAGCATCTTTAGGATTGACAAAAACTTTCTGGTTGCATCATATACAACTCTTCTTTAATAAATCCATTAAGGAATGCAGTTTTGACATCCATTTGCCAGATTTCATAAAATGTGGCAATTGCTAACATGATTCAGACAGACTTAAGCTTCGATATGAGTGAGAAAATCTCATTGTATTCAACACCTTGAACTTGTTGAAAACATCTCGCAACAAGTCGAGCTTAGTAGATAGTAACACTACTATCAATGTCCGTCTTCCTCTTGAAGATCCATTTAATCTTAATGTCTCGCCGAGCATTGGGCAAGTCAATCAAAGTCCATACTTTGTTTTCATACATGGATCTTATCTCAGATCTCATGGCCTCGAGCCATTTTGCGGAATCTGGGCTCACCATCGCTTCTTCATAGTTCGTAGGTTCGTCATGGTCTAGTAACATAACTTCCAGAACAGGATTACCGTACCACTCTGGTTTGGATCTTACTCTGGAAGACCTACGAGGTTCTGTAGTAACTTAATCTGAAGTTTCATGATCATCATCATTAACTTCCTCACTAATTGGTGTAGTAGTCACAGGAACAGATTTCTGTGATGAACTAATTTCCAATAAGGGAGCAGGTATAGTTACCTCATCAAGTTCTACTTTCCTCCCACTCACTTCTTTCGAGAGAAACTTCTTCTGTAGAAAGGATCCATTCTTGGCAACGAATGTTTTGCCTTTTGGATCTGTGATAGAAGGTGTACCCAACAGTTTCCTTTGGGTATTCTATGAAGATGCACTTCTCCGATTTGGGTTTGAGCTTATCAGGTTGAAAACCTTTTTCATATAAGCATCACAACTCCAAACTTTAAGAAACGACAGCTTAGGTTTACTACTAAACCATAGTTCATACGGTGTCGTCTCAACGGATTTATATGGTGCCCTTTTTAAACGTGAATGCAGCTGTCTCTAATGCACAACCCCAAAATGATAGTGGTAAAACCGATAAGAGACATCATGCACCATATCCAATAAAGTGCAGTCACGACGTTCGGACACACCATAACGTTGTGGTGTTCCAGGTGGCGTGAGCTGTGAAACTATTCCACATTGTTTTAATTGAAGACCAAACTCGTAACTCAAATATTCGTCTCCGCGATCAGATCGTAGAAACTTTATTTTCTTGTTACGATGATTTTTCCACTTCACTCTGAAATTCTTTGAACCTTTCAATTATTTCAGACTTATGTTTCATTAAGTAGATATACCCATATCTGCTCAAATCATCTATGAAGGTCAGAAAATAATGATACTTGCCGCGAGCCTCAACACTCATCGGATCGCATACATCAGTATGTATTATTTCCAATAAGTCAGTTGCTCGCTCTATTATTCCGGAGAACGGAGTCTTTAGTCATCTTGCCCATAAAGCATGGTTCGCAAGCATCAATTGATTCATAATCAAGTGATTCCAAAATCCCATCAGCATGGAGTTTCTTCATGCGCTTTATACCAATATGACCTAAACTGCAGTGCCACAAATAAGTTGCACTATCATTATTAACTTTGCATCTTTTGGTTTCAATATTATGAATATGTGTATCACTACGATCGAGATCCAACGAATGGGTGTGTAACCATATAAGGTTTTATTCATGTAAACAGAACAACAATTTATTCTCTTACTTAAAGGAATAACCGTATTGCAATAAACATGATCAAATCATATTCATGCTCAACGCAAACACCAAGTAACACTTATTTAGTTTCAACACTAATCCCGAAAGTATAGGGAGTGTGCGATGATGATCATATCAATTTTGGAACTACTTCCAACACACATCGTCACCTCGCCTTTTTACTATTTTCTGTTTATTCTGCAACTCCCGTTTCGAGTTACTACTCTTAGCAACTGAACCAGTATCAAAATGCCGAGGGGTTGCTATAAACACTAGTAAGGCACACATCAATAACCTGTATATCAAATATACCCTTGTTCACTTTGCCATCCTTCTTATCCACCAAATATTCAGGGCATTTCCGCTTCCAGTGACTATTTCTTTTGCAGTGTTAACACTCAGTTTCAGGCTTTGGTCCAGCTTTGGTCTTCTTCACGGGAGTGACAACTTGTTTGCCATTCTACTTGAAGTTTCCCTTTCTTTCCCTTTACCCTTTTCTTGAAACTAGTGATCTTTGTCAATCATCAACACTTGATGCTCTTTCTTGATTTCTACCTTCGTCGATTTCAACATCACGAAGAGCTCGGGAATCGTTTTCGTCATCCCTTGCATACTATAGTTCATCACGAAGTTCTAGTAACTTAGTGATGGTGACTGGAGAATTCTGTCAATCACTATCTTATCTGGAAGATTAACTCCCACTTGATTCAAGCGATTTGAAGTACCCAGACAATCTGAGCACATGCTCACTAGTTGAGCGATTCTCCTCCATCTTTTAGCTATAGAACTTGTTGGAGACTTCATATCTCTCAACTCGGGTATTTGCTTGAAATATTAACTTCAACTCCTGGAACATCTCATATGGTCCATGACGTTCAAAACGTCTTTGAAGTCCCGATTCTAAGCCGTTAAGCATGGCGCACTAAACTATCAAGTAGTCATCATATTGAGCTAGCCAAACGTTCATAACGTTAGCATATGCTCCTGTAATAGGTCTGTCACCTAGCGGTGCATCAAGAACATAATTCTTCTGTGCAGCAATGAGGATAAACCTCAGATCACGGATCCAATCCGCATCATTGCTACTAACAATTTTCAACACAATTTTCTCTAGGAACATATCAAAATAAACATATGAAAGCAACAACGCAAGCTATTGATCTACAACATAATTTGCAAAATACTACCAGGACTAAGTTCATGATAAATTTAAGTTCAATTAATCATATTACTTAAGAACTCCCACTTAGAAAGACATCCCTCTAATCCTCTAAGTGATCACGTGATCCAAATCAACTAAACCATAACCGATCATCACGTGAGATGGAGTAGTTTTCAATGGTGAACATCACTATGTTGATCATATCTACTATATGATTCATGCTCGACCTTTCGGTCTCCGTGTTCCGAGGCCATATCTGCATATGCTAGGCTCGTCAAGTTTAACCTGAGTATTCTGCGTGTGCAAAACTGGCTTGCACCCGTTGTAGATGGACGTAGAGCTTATCACACCCGATCATCACGTGGTGTCTGGGCACGACGAACTTTGGCAACGGTGCATACTCAGGGAGAACACTTCTTGATAATTAGTGAGAGATCATCTTAAAATGCTACCGTCAATCAAAGCAAGATAAGATGCATAAAGGATAAACATCGCATGCAATCAATATAAGTGATATGATATGGCCATCATCATCTTGTGCTTGTGATCTCCATCTTCGAAGCACCGTCATGATCACCATCGTCACCGGCGCGACACCTTGATCTCCATCGTAGCATCGTTGTCGTCTCGCCAATCTTATGCTTCTACGACTATCGCTACCGCTTAGTGATAAAGTAAAGCATTACAGGGCGCTTGCATTGCATACAATAAAGCGACAACCATATGGCTCCTGCCAGTTGCCGATAACTCGGTTACAAAACATGATCATCTCATACAATAAAATTTAGCATAATGTCTTGACCATATCACATCACAACATGCCCTGCAAAAACAAGTTAGACATCCTCTACTTTGTTGTTGCAAATTTTACGTGGCTGCTACGGGCTTAGCAAGAACCGTTCTTACCTACGCATCAAAACCACAACGATAGTTTGTCAAGTTGGTGCTGTTTTAACCTTCGCAAGGACCGGGCGTAGCCACACTCGGTTCAACTAAAGCTGGAGAAACTGACACCCGTCAGCCACCTGTGTGCAAAGCACGTCGGTAGAACCAGTCTCGCGTAAGCGTACGTGTAATGTCGGTCCGGGCCGCTTCATCCAACAATACCGCCGAACCAAAGTATGACATGCTGGTAAGCAGTATGACTTATATCGCCCACAACTCACTTGTGTTCTACTCGTGCATATAACATCAACGCATAAAACCAAGGCTCGGATGCCACTGTTGGGGAACGTAGTAATTTCAAAAAATTTCCTACGCACACGCAAGATCATGGTGATGCATAGCAACGAGAGGGGAGAGTGTTCGTCCACGTACCCTCGTAGACCGTAAGCAGAAGCGTTATGACAACGCGGTTGATGTAGTCGTACGTCTTCACGATCCGACCGATCCAAGCACCGAACGTACGGCACCTCCGAGTTCAGCACACGTTCAGCTCGATGACGATCCCCGGGCTCCGATCTAGCAAAGCTTCGGGGATGAGTTCCGTCAGCACGACGGCGTGGTGACGATGATGATGTTCTACCGGCGCAGGGCTTCGCCTAAACTCCGCGACAATATGACCGAGGTGGAATATGGTGGAGGGGGGCACCGCACATGGCTAAGGAACGATCCATATATCAACTTGTGTGTCTATGGGGTGCCCCCTGCCCCCGTATATAAAGGAGGGAGGGGGAAGGCAGGCCGGCCCTTGTTGGGCGCGCCAGGAGGAGGAGTCCTCCTCCTAGTAGGAGTAGGACTCCTCCTTTCCTACTCCTACTAGGAGGGGAAGGAAGGGGGAGAGGAGGGGAAGGAAAGAGGGGGGCGCCGCCCCCCCTCCTAGTCCAATTCGGACCAGAGGGAGAGGGGGCGCGCGGCCCTTCCTGGCCGCCCCTCTCTCTTCCCACCAAGGCCCATGTGGCCCATTAACTCTCCGGGAGGGGTTCCGGTAACCCTACGGCACTCCGGTTTTCTCCGAAATCACCCGGAACACTTCCGGTGTCCGAACATGTACCTTTGGAAACACCTGTAGAGCACCTTTATAATCACCCAGTTACGTTGTGACGTTTGGTAGCACACAAAGTGTTCTTCCGGTAAACGGGAGTTGCACAATCTCATAGTTGCAGGAACTTTGTATAAGTCATGAAGAAAGCAATAGCAACATACTAAATGATCAAGTGCTAGGCTAACAGAATGGGTCATGTCAATCACATCATTCTCCTAATGATGTGACCTCATTAATCAAATGACAACACATGTCTATGGTTAGGAAACAAAACCATCTTTGATTAATGAGCTAGTCAAGTAGAGGCATACTAGTGACTATATGTTTGTCTATGTATTCACACATGTATCATGTTTCCGGTTAATACAATTCTAGCATGAATAATAAACATTTATCATGAAATAAGGAAATAAATAATAACTTTATTATTGCCTCTAGGGCATATTTCCTTCACCATTTGCTAGTTGTGTGTGGGAATGACAGGCCTTGCACCGTGTGCCTCATTCTTTCAAGACTATGTTGATGCTTAATGCTCATCCTAATTTTAGTCTTCTCAAGTGCTTCGCCATGACTCACACACATCATTTTGGTTGAGCCCATTCTTAAGTTGCCTCTTTTACTTGTTGCTCAACCATGTGTTTGTTGCAAGTACTAGGCTTTGTTTCCTATATGCTCACTTGCACTTGTTGTAAGTTTCTATTGATTTTGGGGGAGCTATTATCCTATTTTGTGCACTTTGTATTCAAATACAAAAATTCTTATGTGTGCACAAATCATGGGGAGCTTCTCTAGTTTCTTTAGAACACTCCTTTGCGCTTTTCATAATACCTTTATTCTTGTGGCATGTAGGATCATTGGTCTAGTTGGTTCAATTGATATCCGTTGATTGCTTGCTTCAATTGGTATCTTCTGATTGCTTGTGTCTCTCTTTGTTATGTCTTTATGGCATATCTTTTTGTTGCAATCTTTGGGCATCAATATAGTTTGTCTTCCTCCAAGTATTGGCAGTTGGGTATGTGTATTGCATTCCACTCTCTTGTTGAGAAATACACAATTTATGGAGGACCACAATTTATATTGGCCTTCTTAGATTTTCGCCCATTTTGGCAATCGATGCCAATGGGGGAGAAGTTTCAGAGAGTTTTGTGGAGAAGTTTAGAGAGTTATCTCTTCTTGCTTTGTTTTTGTTCCTTAGCATTTGCATCTCATTCGCATGCACTATTAGTTGTTTCATTGCATGGTGATGCATAATTCCTTATATAAACTCTCTTGAAAGTGATTGTCATCAATTACCAAAATGGGGGAGATTGAAAGAACATGCGGTGCCCCCATGTTTGGTTTTGGTAATTGATGACAATCTCTATGGACTAATGGTTGTCTTGAGTTGTATTTGAAGGATTTGTCCATAGGCTTTTCTTGAAGTCCATGTGTTGGTTTCAAGGAGTTTTTGAGTTGACCAAGGTGCTATTAAGGAATTATCCAAAGATTGGTCATGCGAGTGTTGAGCTTATTGCAAGCATGTCTTGAAGAAGAAGGTTGTGTGATCATTCATGTTTACCTTCAAGACATCATCCAAATGAAGAGAGTTGCAAAGATTCAAGGTTGATCAAGAATAAGTCAAGAGTGAATCAAGTTGATCAACTCACAAAGCATAGAAGATGTACCGAGAGGGATCAAGTGATCCCATGGTATGGTAAGAATTGTCCATTACACTTTATGTACTAACCCATGGTCTATGTGAGAGTTGTATGTGGGGTTAGGTACGTATCCATGGGCTTGCGTCAAGAGGAAGATATCATACAACCCATGGAAAGGATGACATCAAGTGGTGATCGTCATCAAGATTGCCATGTGCAAGTTCAAGTGGAGCATCAAGAAGAGATCAAGTGCTTGAATCTTGCCATCCATTGTGGTGTCAATGGACTTGTGAAGATGTGCCGAAGAGTGGCTCACCCATAGTGAACTATGGGGGAGCAATCATCTAGTCTTCATCGAGCCAACGCAATCAAGAAAGGTGGTCCAACTTGAGGGAGTCAAGATCGTCTTCATCTAGCTCAAGTGGACCATGTGCAAGGCAAAGGTTTTCCCTTGATAGGTTTTCTATTTTACCGGTCTTGTGGTGGTAGTTGGGAGACCGAGTTATAGGATCGTTTGCCGTACTATCAAGGGGGGCTCTCAAGTTGGTAGCTTGATCGTATCGTTAGTAGAGAGCTCAAACCATTGCATCCTTGCATCATGTTTCTTGGTTCTTGTTTGGTTATCTTTGTGAGTCTTAGAGCTTATGGTCATCTTGATGACAAGCTTGAGTTCATCGAAAACGGAGTTTGCATGCGTCTTCTATGATGTTTTCGATGTTGGAGGTTTTACCGGTCTTATCCGATGAAGGGTTCTCACCATTTTCTTATGGGACTTTTCTCATTTGCTTATTCTTGATATTTCTATCAATATTGTGTTAGCCCATGTCGTTAGCTTTCCAACAAACTTGGTTTCGTTGAATTCGGAGTCCGTTTGCAAAAGTTGTGGTTGTTTTGGTAAAGGCTGCAGCGGTACTACCGCGACTGGAGCGGATGTAATTTTTTACTACCGCTCCAGAGCAGTACTACCGCGGCTCCTAAGCGGTAGTACCGCTCCGGACCAAAATCTCGTGTTTTGCTCAGCGGAAGTAGGCACAGAAGTATTTTTTAGTACCGCTCGCAAGCAGTAGTACCGCTACCATTTGCGGTAGTACCGTGAGGTCGAGCGGTAGTACCATGAGGACGAGCGGTACTACCGCTCCGAAGGTTCTTTTGGCCTTTTTGCCTCCTCGCTGTTGTGTTTCGAAGGGGTACTACCGCCCTAGCGGTAGTACCGCTCTGTGCGGGCTGTGAGCATAACGGTTGGATTCGGGAGCTCCTATAAAAGGGGGTCTTCTTCCCCATTCAACCTAATCCTTTGAGCTCGTGTTCTTCCCCCATTGTTGACCTTCTTCGAGCTTGCTAACTCTCAATCCCTCCATGGATTCTTGCTAGTTCTTGAGGGAAAAGAAAGAGGAGATCTAGATCCACGTTTCCACCAATCACTTTCTCCTCTAAGTGAGGGGAACCCCTTGGATCTAGATCTTGGAGTTCTTGGTGTTCTCCTTCTTGTTCTTCCTCTCATTTTCCTCCCTAGCATTAGTTGTTTCGGTGGGATTTGAGAGAGAAGGACTTGGGCACTCCGTGTGCCCTTGCCATTGCATTTGGTGCATCGGTTTGAGTTCTCCACGGTGATACGTGGAAGTTACAAGTTGAGAAGCTTATTACTCTTGGGTGCTTGGTGCCCTTGAGCTTGTTCCTCTTGGGTGCTTGGGCGCCCTAGACGGTTGGTGGTGTTCGGAGCTTAATCATTGTGGTGTAAAGCTCCGGGCAAGCGTCGGGGTCTCCAATTAGGTTGTGGAGATCGCCCCGAGCAATTTGACGGGTACCGGTGACCGCCCCCAAGGGTTGCCAAAGTGTACGGGTTCGGTGACCTCCCCCAAGGGTCGCCATTTGTACGAGTTTGGTGACCGCCCTCAAGGGTCCCTTAGTGGAATCACGTCATCTTGCATTGTGCGAGGGCGTGAGGAGATTACGGTGGCCCTAGTGGCTTCTTGGGGAGCATTGTGCCTCCACACTGCTCCAAACGGAGATTAGCATCCGCAAGGGTGTGAACTTCGGGATACATCATCGTCTCCGCGTGCCTCGGTTATCTCTTACCCGAGCCCCTTTACTTATGCATTTTACTTTGTGATAGCCATATTGTTCTTTGTCATATATCTTGCTATCACATAGTTGCTTATCTTGCTTAGCATAAGTTGTTGGTGCACATAGGTGAGCCTAGTTGTTGTAGGTTTTGTGCTTGACAAATTAACCGCTAGGTTTATTCCGCATTTGTTCAAGCCTAAACCGTAATTATTTTAAAGCGCCTATTCACCCCCCCCTCTAGGCGACATCCTCGTTCTTTCACAAATGAAACGATGGACAAGCAGATTGATTAAGGAACTCTAGGTAATACTTCATGCCGTAAGCATTGGCTCAAAAAGTCAATTTGTAAGTAAAAAAAAAGGCCTAGAAGAATAGTTTTACCTAAATAAAGTTTACTGCTGCACATGAGCAGATCCACACAGAGCAGAGGGGACGTGGAGCAGGCTGGTAACCAGGGGAAGGAGCAGAGTAGAAGATTTACACCGCCGTCTCCACTGGATATGGTGTCTCCGCCGCATCTGTGGAGGCGTCGCGGCTCCGCCTCGGATGGTGCTCGTGGCTATGGTGAAGAGGAGGGGTGACGCATGGGCGAAGAGGCAGGCGGTGCTTGTGGCCAAAAAAGTGGGTCGTTCGAGCTGCGGGAGGGAGGAGGGGATCGCCGGGAGGCAGCGAGATCGGTGGGCGGCGGCGGCGGCGTCCAGGTATTGAAGTCGAGGTAGGACGCCGTGTGTTTTTAGGGGAATTGCTTGTAAAAATAACGTGCGATGACGACTTAGCGAGCGGATCCCCTTAAAAAAGACATAGTGAGCAGATTCCCTTAAAACTGGTAGGAATGGATACGATTGATGACGTTGATAAATAGTGGTGAATGTTGGCCTAATTTACTATCATCATGCATGGAAACGAATCATCAAGAAAAAGAATACTTCCTATTACTGCACTCATAGGAAGCTTCCTAATCTCTGCTACCAAACAGTTTCTGCCCAAATAAGGAAGAAAAGTTATGGACATGATTCGAAAGGAAACAAACATTATGAAGATTAATTAATTTAGATTTGATCTTTAGAGATTGATTGTGATTGATTCTTTTACATAAAGACATTACTAAATAATTTGCGTCAGTATGGAAAGTTCTGATCTGTTCACTTTTTTTCGTTGTGTGAGAGGGTGAAGTGAAAATAAACCGGTGAAGTGGGGGAGGCGACGAAAAAAATCTACGACGGTTAACCTATGAAAAAAAACCGGACGAAAGTGATGGGAGGTGGGACTAAAAAAAACCTGAAAGCGAGACTACCAACTGCTCCCTTAGGAGTAGAGATTAACTCAATCAACTCTTACCAAAACCATGCCCTACATTAATTCTACCAATTGAAACAAAAGCTTACGAGAACCTCAACTAAATCAAAAAAATCTTGCCTCCCCTACCCATATCCTAACCAAACCAAATCTTACCAAAACGTCAACTAAATCAAAATTTTCCTTGTCTTCCTCTACCCATACTCAAATCAAATTAAATCTTGACAAAATCTAGAATATGGTTGGTCGAACATATATGTTACTAGAAACTATTGATGTTGAACCACTGGAATATGTATTCCCGAACATTCAAATAACTACTAAGTAAGAAAACAAAGTATCGCATTAAGCAAATTGACACAATGCTGATAATATATTCTCTTTACCTCCAACTTTTCATTGAGACAACTATCGTCTTTAAACTCGTGATAGTTTTTGAATTCACAAAAAATGTAATTCACGAATAATTTAAATTCATGAATATTTTTCAAATTAGTAAACATTTTTTAATCACGACCTTATTGAGTTGGCGAACATTTTCTGTATTCCCGAATATTTGTTGAGTTCATGAAGTTTTTTGCATCATGAACATTTTTAATCCAAAAACAATTACAAGTTCGTGAATATATTTTCAAATTCACTATGATTTTCTTAATTAAAAGAAACTGACCAAAATATAAAAGACTATGTGAAAAAAAAGTACCAGCTATTTGGGCTGGACCATGTACGCGTGGCTGTGGCCTGTGAGGGACGCATTGCTATAAGCGGTGTATAGCAGCGCCCTTTTATAAGAGCAACTAGTCAGCCAATACTCCTCCGTAAGGATCATTTTGAGAGCGTGCCACTTCACGCACTTTCAACCGCGTCACGTGTCGTGTTCTGCATGCTCCCTCCGAATTTTTTTTTTGCATGTGTTTTTGGATTTTACATGCTTTTTTGGGGTTTTTTTTTCGGCTTTCGGTTTCCTTGGTTTTTCCTACGTTTTGGACAAAAAAATCAAGTTTTTTTGCACGAAAAAAACATTTTTTCCTGTGAGAGGCACATATTTACTTCTCGTGAACTGTTTATCAAAATAAGATCAGATAAAATAGGACGCAGCCAGTTAACCATGCATTGGAGACAATTTTATAAATCACATTACATAAACTTATTTGTCTGAAATCCTTAAGTTCCTTGGGGAATTAAACCTTTACACTGAGAGATAATCTCTTCCTTCACCACGACCCAATTACGCTGAGAGATACGAGCAGGAAAACCATCTGTACCTGAAGCTTTTATTGGGCCAATATGAAATAATGCATCCGAGATCTCTTTCTCAGAAAAAAGGAGCACATAATCTGCCATTCATCTCAACTGTAACTTTCTCTTCCATGCACTCTATAACATCATCAAGAGATAGAGTTGATCCTTGGTATATACCTCCTGAAAGTAGGACCTCGTCATCAACTCCATCTCCGAGGGTGAAATGCACCAGGTCCCATCAAGTTTATGTAGACGCTAAATGTAATTGCATCTCACTCGCCATACAGCCCTACGGTGCAGATTTCGGTGTTTCTTTCTCCCTCGTTTAACCAAGTAACCCTTAAACGCTGCAGCCATAACATTTCCTCTAGGAGCTCATCAAGCTCGTTCATTTTCTGCTTAATTAACAACCTTTCGGCATTATCTTGTTTCAAACTTGCTAGCTCAGTTCGCAGCTTCTCAATATCACGCGGTACATGTCAAAAGTTTTTGCTGCTCCACTCCCTCATCACGTCATAGTTAAGCAACCAATAAATAATTATTAATTGAAGATATATGGTAGTGTTTTTTATTTAATTGAGTAAATGACTAGTGAAGTGCTATACTTATCGGTAATCCATAGCTGATTACAAGTTCATATGCTCTCGGGTGGACAGTAAACTCAGGAAAAAGAAGCAAAAAATTAAAAAGTCTGCAAGTTTTGTACACAAAAAATGGACAAGTTTTCCATGGGTGTGCAAAAATTGTGGCGATTTGACATCGGAGGATCTTGGGACGTAAATAACAAAATCAACGGTCCAAAATCAAAAATCTTGAACCTTTCTCAAAAGGCTTTTTTTTGGTCAAGAACTCCTTCATTTTCAAATCACCACGAAAATTTGCATACACCTAGAAAACTTGTGCATCTTTGGTGTCAATAAATTACACACACACACACACACACACACACACACACACACACACATATATATATATATATATTCTATTTTCTGAAATTTCAGTATTGTGCACCGAGACGCCGTCCTCTATACTTTTTCACTTTTTTTTTTGAGAAATAAACTTATTCACTTAGTTTCGGACCCGCAACAAACTAGTACCGTGCGTGGGCTTATTTCCCCAGCAGCACACACACACACACACACCGAGCACTGAGCTGAGCACACACAGCCGCCGCCAGCACCGACGCCGGAGAGCGGCCGGAAGATGGCCTTGCCGGCGATCCCCGACGAGCTCCTGGTAGAAATCTTCCTCCGCCTCCCCACCCCAGGTGACCTCATCCGCGCCTCCGCCGCCTGCGCCTCCTTCCGTCGCCTCGTCGCCGACCGCTCCTTCCTCCGGCGCTTCCGCAAGATCCACCCCTCGCCCCTCCTCGGCTTCCTCTACCCAGGGCAGCACCGCTTCCACCCCGCCGTCCGGCCTCACCCCTCCGCACCGGCGGCCGGCGCCGTCGCCCTCGCGGCCGACTTCTCCTTCGCCTTCCTCCCCGCCCCCGCCAGGGACTGGTCCGTGCGGGAAGTCCGCGACGGCCGCGTCCTCCTCGACAGATCCCGCCGCCACGACTCCGGTGATGGGCTGGAAGCCCTCTTCAAGCAGATGGTGATGTGCGACCCCTTGCACCGGCAGTATCTCCTGCTCCCCCCAATCCCCGATGACCTAGCCGCTTCGGTCGTGGACCAACTCCTGGTAGAAGGGCATTGCTTGGCCGAGACCTTCCTCGTCCCTCCCGGCAACGGCGACGAGGAGGAGGAGGGGACATCATTCCGGGTGGTCTGGATGGTGCTGCTTCAAGCCAAGCTAGTGGCCGCTGTCTTCTCTTCCGGCACAGGGAAATGGCGAGCCTTTTCAAGCGAGCTGTTGCCGGGCTTCGTCGTGTCGCGCCATTACGCCCATGGCTGCTTCTACTGGGTTTCAGGTTCAACTGAAAAATTGCTGGTGCTTGACATTCAGAGGATGAAGTTCTCCATGGCCGACCACCCGCCCTGTGCCAGACATTCCGGCGACGTTGTGGCCATTGTGGAGGCAGGCCAAGGCATGATCTGGATGTTTGTGCCTAAACCCGACACATCTCGCCTTAAATACAACGTTTGGCGAAACAATGCTGGGATTTCTACCCAGTGGCAGATGGAGAAGATGACATTCTCGCTGCTCCAAGTGGGGAGGCACTTGCTCCTATATCAGTGTGGAAGCTCGTTGGTCAAGTCTGGTGGTTTCACGCTGGACGTCAACACATTGCAGTGTGAGAGGGTGTGCGCTTCCTTGCCCAAACCGTCGCACATACATTGCAACTTCCCACCGTCGTTATTGGCGGCGCCGACAGTGTCAAGTGGTAAGCCTTCTGCTGAATGCCAGAAACCTGCTTCCCTTCATATCACTATCACACAGCTTACAGTTCAAATGATCGCAATATTTATCTCCTCTAAACAAAATATTTGTCATGCAAAATAACACGTACCTCCTTTCCTTTGAAATCCCAATTGTTTTCAGTTCACGCATATATTTATCTCTTCATGACATCTATCTTGAGTTGTAGCTCCGCATGTTGGGGCACTTTATTTCATCTATAGTAAGTTACTAAGGTTCCGCACAAAAAGCAAATTCACCAGTAGTGACTTACATCAGTACTTTTTGTCAAAAACCCAACTTTGTTTGCCTGCACGTAGATGTAACCCTTATTGCACCTTCCCCTGTTGGCAGTGCACTTTTGTGATTCATGGTGCTGCCATTTGTCTTTCGAATTTATCATCTTTGGTATTGAACTCTGATAATTTTACAACCAGGATATCACCTTTGTTTAGCCTACTGTTGCAATGGAACCTAGTAACCTTCTACCGGATTGCCATTGGTGCTTTCTATGTGCAATGTTATTTTTTTCTCCTTTAATCATCTTCCTCTCCTCTTTGTCTGTGCTTCCTCCTTTAATTCTTTCTCACGCACGCCCTTCCTTTGAAACACAGAAACACACAAATTAGAGTACTACACAATTGCCCTTGGTTGCTGCATGATTGAGACCATTAATTAAGATTCTTTTTTACAGAACTTGGTTAAATTTTGTGAGTACAGAATTGCTGGATTTGGTACCGGGTTCTCAATTCATAAGTTACCTGCAATTTCTTTAAACCTTGATCACATTACTATTGTTTTTCAATCAACATAGAACCATTCGAATCTCAAGGTCATTTCATATATAAGATATTTTAACCTAAAGACTAATAGTTGTACACCATAAAATAGGGTGATTTCAGCCTTGGTAGTGTGCAACTTTAAGTGAAACTGTCAGACAAGTGAAAAATAGCATTGGCTTGTGTCAACGTAATGGTGTGACCCTGTGCAATGCAGCCAAACCCCAAGCTGGCGTCCGGGGAGAGGGGGACGCCGTGCGGGTGCCTGAACTACAAGAACCCGACCCTGGAAGCGTGGAAGTGCACGTCCTCGCGGCGGCGGACCAAGCTCCAAACCCCTTGTTCGTCGGCGGCAACGATGCCGAGGCGGGTTGTGGTGGGCGAGGAGGAGGCGCTGGGGCTGGTGCAGGGGCTGGACCTCCGGAGGGTGCAGGGGCGGGCGGCGTAGCTCGAGAGGGCGTGCAAGGAGGCGAGGGGCCTGCCGGTACCAGGGTGTCGAGGAGGACGACTGCGGCCAAGGGCAACAAATCCTTCAGCTGGAGGGGCTGCTTGCCTTTTTGGATGTGATATAGCTAGTCTCAGATCCTTTTGCAAGTTCATTCATTTGCCTGATGTGTTGTGCTGATCTCTTGGTTTGTGCTGCGTGCTGGAAGGAATTATTATTACTCTTGTCGTCCTGTGCAACTGTTGCGAAATGACTGATCGGTAGTGCAAGTATTATTATTAGTACTTGACGATTTCAAGCGCTGGAAGGAATTAGTGCTCCCTCTGTTCTTTTTTACTTCGTGTGTTAGTCCTGCCTGTACAGTTTGACCAAATTTATATTGAAAATTTCCAGCATCTACTATACCAGATAAATATAACACTATGAAAAAGAATACCATTCCATGATGGATCTAATGATATTGATTTGGTATTTTTGAACATTGATGATACTCCACGGAGTATCTTTTTTCTATGAACTTGGCAAAAAAAAACATTCCATGGAGTATATTTTTTCTATAAACTTTTTTTTTGAACAACTTCTATAAACTTGGTAAAGTTTCAAACTAGAGCAAAGGAGGGGCGGATGGTATAAGATGGTATTCAGTCAACCGTTTCGAGAGGATATTTACTCATAATTTGATCCACTCATCTGAGTTACCAGGCTATATATAATGGATGTTCTCTGTGCAATCTCCAACATACAGAGAAGAGGGCCGGACTGAGCTTGATGTTCAGAAGTAACCGATGACAGTAGCATGAAGTTGATCCAATATATGGATGAGTACATAGCAACACTGAAGCTGGATTCTTTCTTATTTGTAAGATCAAGTACAAGTCATGCAACACGAAATTCAGAACAGAGAATGAGTTGCAGGCAGATCATTCCCAGCCTCGCGCTATCAGCGCTGCTGGGATGTTAGAAAGTTCCAAAAAATTAACATGGATATCATAGATACGGCATATAACAGAACAAGTACTCCTGTAAATTCTTTTCGAAAGCTAGACTGCACTGAGCTGACACATGTTCATCTATTAGGTCTTAAAAAACTATGAATCAGTATAATTTTGTATGAAGGTTTCTACATTTGCTCAACACTGACAGACGCCATGTATTTTTTTTGGTCTGATTCAGTTGCTTCATTCTTGGCACATTTGTATCAAAATGGAGTAAAAACCTCATACCTTTACTCAATAATAATCCTAGTGGATCTCAGTGTTGAAATGGTGCAAAAATTCCCTCATTTCTTCTGAAAAAAAGGGTCCACACAAGTCATCTTGGTTCTTTTTACACCATAATAACGAGACATTAGCAGAAAGAAGTTTCTGTTTATTTACTGTATCCTCACTGTACTAGTATATGATGATATTTTTTTCGAGAATGACGGGGGGGCATTGCGCCCCACCGGTTGTTATATTACTCGAAGGACCTGGCAGTCATACAGTGTTTTTCATCGAAAAGATAAAAAACAACATGATAAGAAGCGAAAAAAAGAGAAACCCGCCATGAGGCAGTCTAGAGGACTGAGAGAAAGAAAAGTCGGATGGCCAGAAGTCGATCCCGAGACGGAGCGTCATAGCGCCTGCTCCAAATCAGGAGGTCGTCGGCCGTCCTCGCGAGGATATCACAGGCGGTGCAGCGTATGTTGTTGAAGGTGGCGTTGTTCCTGGCCTTCCAGATCTGCCAGAGAAGCACGTAGAGCCCATCTTTCCACAACGCAGCCACGTCGGCGGACGGCGAGGGAGAGGCGAGGATCGCATCCACCGAGGGGAAAGGGCCCAGACCGAGGCGAGTCCAGGTCGAAACCGCACGACCGCAGGCGGCGAAGATGTGAGAAGTGGACTCCTCGTTGGGGCAGGAGGCGCACGTGCTGGAGGGGGTGCAACTCTTCGCATGCAGGTTCTTCCGGGTACTAAGGCGGTCCCGGACCAGAAGGCACGCGAAGATCTTGATCTTCCGCGGGAGACGCGAACTCCAGATGTCGATGGAAGACTGGCAGAGCACCCCGTGGGGGGACATGACCCTGAACGCGGCGCGCGAGCTGAACTCCACGTCCTCCCCCCAGGCCATGAGTCGACGATCCGGAGCGTCCACAAGCCCAAGGTCACTGATGATCGCCTGCACAGCCGCAAGCTGGGAAGCGGCAACGGAGGAGAGGCGCCTCTGGAGGTGCAGACCGTCGGCGGACACTGCTGCCACCGAGGCGTTCGGGCGCGTCGAGTGAGAGTACAATGCCGCGTACTCAAAGCAGAGGGCGCGGCCGGGCCGCCAACGGTCGTGCCAGAACGAGGTGGCGCGCCCGTCGCGGAGATCCACGCGGGTGATAGACCTGTACGTCGGGAGGCCGCTGAGAATGATGGCCCCAAGGAAAGAAGGAGCCGAGCAGGGGTCGCCAACATCTCTCCTGGTGGTGCTGAGAAACCACCGTTTCCACGGCGGACAGTCGGGTTGATGAAGCTTGTGGACGAAGTTGAGGAGCAGACACATGTTCTGCCGACGGAGATCCCGGATCCCGAAGCCGCCTTCCTGCACATCTGCACACACTTTATCCCAAGCAATTAGACAACGCGCACCGGAGCAAGTATCCTTGCCGGTCCAAAAAAAGGCACGACGCCTACGATCAATCAACTCAATCACACCAGAGGGAAGCAAGTACGAGCACATGAAGTAGGTGGGGAGGTTGTTGAGAACGGCATTACAAAGGACCATCCTACCCCCTGACGACAGGAGGAGGGCACGCCAACCAGAGAGGTAACGGTCAAAGGAGCGGATAAGAGGGTCGTAAGCGGAGATGGGAAGTTTCCAGGGGGAGAGGGGGAGACCCAGGTAGGGTTGAGGGAAGGAGGAGATGGGACAGCCGAGGGTAGTAGCCATGGCGGCTGACAGATCGTCGGGGCAGTGCATGGGAATAAACCCAGACTTGTGGAAGTTGATGGCCAGGCCGGTAGCAAGGGCGAAAGAGTCAAGGATGGTTTTGAGAGTCGCCGCCGACTGGGGGTCCGCACGGCAGAGGATAAGGGTGTCGTCGGCGTATTGGAGCACAGGGCAGGGGAGCGAGGGGTCAATCGGGTGAGCAAGCCTCCCATCCGAGGAAGCCGAGCGAATAAGACGCTGGAGGACATCGGCGACAAGAATAAAAAGGTACGGCGAAAGCGCGTCCCCTTGACGGAGGCCATTGCGGCAAAGGATCCAGTCCCCAGGGATACTGTTGAGAAGGACGGCGGTGTGTCCTGTAGAAAGAATGTCTCGGATCCAACCGCACCACCGGGAGTTGAATCCACGGGCTGAGAGAACGGAAAGGAGGCTGGACCAGTTAACCGAGTCGAAAGCCTTCCGAAAGTCGATTTTGAACACAATCGTGGGGGCTTTCCGGACGTGGCAGGCACGAAGGAGGTCGGCCGCGTAAACAATGTTTTCTGAAATACGCCGACCAGGAAGAAAGCCGGTTTGGTCAGGATCGACGAGAGAGTGAATGTAACGCTGCAGCCGAGTGCACAAGGCCTTGGTGATCGCCTTCATGATGCAATTTTGAAGGGAAATGGGGCGAAAGTCTTGGGGGGAACGAGCCGCCTCAAACTTGGGGAGGAGGACCAGGAAGGCACGGTTAATGCGAGAGAGGTCGAGAGACCCGGAGTAGAAGTCATGGAAGACCGCCTCAACGTCTGTCGCGATAGTGGCCCAGAAGGAGACATAGAAGGAGGGGCCGAACCCGTCTGGGCCGGGGCTTGAGAGACGATTCATGTCCAGGAACGCCTGCCGGATTTCCTCGGACGTGAAGGGGTTCGAGAGGTCATTAGGGAGGGTGGCAGAGTTGCCGTAGAGGTCCGATAGGGAGAAGTTCCAAGTACACGGGGAGGTCGTACCCAGAAGATCTTTGTAGTAGGCCCGGAGAGCACAAGCTTTGGACTCATGCGAGAAGAGGTCAACTCCATCGACAAAGAGAACAGGGATGCAGTTTTTCCGGAACCGGGAGGATGCGGAAGCGTGGAAGAAGCCGCTGTTCTCGTCACCAGCGACGGCGTAACGGACTTTGGCACGCAATTTCCAGTAAAGGACACGCTCTTTTACAGAGACATGGAGCGCGTCGGTAGTAAGAGAACGGAGAAGATTCTCCGTGGGGGAGAGGGGCCGACTCTCCTCAAGGCGGTCGAGGACACCGATGAGAACCCTACAATCTTGTTCCCGTTGGGCCACCGAAGCAGTCCTCCGAGTCCAGCGTTTACAGGCAAGCCGGACCTGGCGAAGGCGAGCAACCAGGCGGGCAGTTTGGTCGGCGCGGCCGGCGGAAGCCCACGCAGCAACGACTGCGGAACGAAAAGAGGCGTGAAAATCCCAAGACTTCTCGTATCGAAAAATGAGGGTTTTAGGGGCGGAGGAGGAGATAGTCGCGAGGAGGGGGACGTGATGATATTCAATGCATATTTGGCGGAAGTCCTAAGAAAACAAAACACGAAATGTGCAGAGGACCTCGTCCTCGAGAGACCTGGTCGGTGAACCTTAGTGTTGAGGTCGGTGACTCCGAATCGAGCTTCGCGCCCTGCCATTCCTGCAATAGCTCAAGATCTGCGGTTTTTTCTAACGATTTCGCTGTTAAGAGTGTTGGACTCGGTGTGTGTGTGGTTCTCTTGTGGAACAACGACTGGTTGGTCGGCCTAAAACGGTTTAACAACTCCCACATTGATGTAGTGATCCGGAATGAAAAGCTATGGGAGAAGGGGTTAGAGGTTCACCGGTTTCTATGGAAAGCCGGCAAGATATAAAAGGAAAAATACCCGGGAATCGCTCAAGTTTTTGAGGTGAGATTATGGTTATCATTGGCTTTGTGCCCGGGGTTTTAATGAGATTCTTGAGGCTCATGAACAATTTGCAGGTCATGGTCGTAAGGAACGGCAAATGGATGGATTCAGAGACGTTGTATATGAACGATTATATCGGTTTAGAGCTTAGAGTGGTGGCATACAGAGAACAAACCAGCCAAAAAATGCATGGACTAGACACGATGGTTATAATGGTGGGGTGGCAAATGCATGGGTACCTAGGACTGGAGATCTGGCTCAAAACAGTTAAAAACTCTGAGGTCCAAGCTTGAAAACTTAAGAGGAGAACCCGTGGGTTGTGGCCCGTCGAGAACGGAGAAAAGCTTGATGTGCAAAATCTCATAGTAGTTTTTATCCATGGGAGGGGCATTAGGTCCGCAACATGCTCTTATCCAATTTAAATAGGAAGGATATCGCAATACGACATATTTTCATGCGCGTGCAAAAGGGTGTCATGGAATTGACAAACTAAAGTCTCTGTTGGCTCAGTAGGACGGAGGTCTTTTGGCAGATCATAAAGAGACGAGGGCCTTGGCTATCGACTTCTATAAAAAAAATATTTTCACCGCCCAAGATGACACTAGGCCACAAGCGGTCACTTGTGCAATTGAGATTAAGGTGACCGAGGCTATGAATGAGAGATTGTGTGTTGTCTATGATGCACCCAAGCAAGTCCCCATGGACTGAAGGTTTCATAGCATGCTTCTATATTTGACATTTGCCTATTTTGAAGGATCCAATGTGTACAACGATCCGACTCTTCCTTGTGACGGGTAAGGCATCAACTGCAGTTTCCACAGGTACGTGTGATCCTATGATGCTTGAAAAGCCCTTGCGGCTAGAGAGGCGTTGCTCTCGTTGATGATTATATGTTCAGCGGATTCATATTGCCTCATGTTGCAAAGTGGCAGTGGATGACATCAACAACGAAGTTCAGTCAGCTATGGTGCCATCATACAAGAAATTATATACCGCTCCTTGGCGCTCACCATTTGCAATGTTGTTCATGAGTTTGGAATCTTGAATTTCGAATCTTATAACCTCGCAAAAGTATGCACTATTATCTCTTAGGGTTGACGTCATACTTTTTTTTAGGGAATGCCATCATGGCTACTTTATTGAATTGGTAATATAGTTACATCGTTTGCAATGGCATTCACCAGAAAATCTGGGGGTTCATCGACCCACTTACAAGCAGAATTACTATCATAAGCGTATTTTGCTAAAGAGTGGGCTACCTCATTAGTTTCACGAACACAGTGCATAAAATCTACAGATCCTATCATGCCAGCAAGGATAAAACAATCTGTGTAGATAGCTGATGTTTCACTCCATATCATGTCATGTCCTACACATGCATTGATGACCTCTGTTGAGTCGGATTCAATCTGAATTGAATGATAGCCCATGTCATTTGCAAGTAGTAGTCCATGGTACATAGCCAATACTTCAGCCGAGCATGCATCACTAATGTATGGTATAGGGGAACATGACGCAACCAGAAACACTCCATGGTCATCTCGTATAATTACTCGTCGCTCCTCTATTATCCTCAGTATGGAAATATGCATCCACGTTCACTTTAACTAAACCATCAGCTAGTTTCTTCCATGTTATTCCAACTTGTTTTATTGCTCCTGAACGTTTTTGCTCTCTGAAAATTTAGGTAGATCGCTTGTATAGCTAAAGAGCTCCTCTTACTTGGGGGACGTTGATTCTGGTGAGTCTGCTGCCTTCTTAGCCACCACATGTACCAGCAAGATACAACAATGCCCTCCTTAAGACCAACAGAAGGTAAATTAGGCATATTATTGTCAGGCAAACATAGCGAGTGTTCTAACACTGCTGAACCTGATCTATCAACCAACTTTGCATCTGAGATAAGCTCCGATAGTCCGAGTAAGCGCCACATCTCTACAGCACGGCCACACTGAAATAGCAAGTGATTGACATCCTCAGCTCCTTGCATATAGATTGGGCATTGGTCAATACTCCCAACATGTCTATTAGAAAGTATAGACTTGAGTGGTAGGATACCATGAAGCGCTCGCCAGCAGAAAATTTTGACCTTGCCTGGAGTTTGCATTTTCCATAAAATCGACCATATTGGGTTCTCCGATGATGGCCCAGCCCGCGGCATTCCAGTATGCTGAAATTGATGTTTCCACTCCAAATGGTATGTCGTTTAACAGAAAAATGTCCTGATCGTGTACCATGCCAGGCTACAAAATCAACAAATGAGTTATAGCTTAATGGAATTTGGAGAATGCGTGCAACATCTGTTGGGCTAAAAATATCACGGAGGAGTGCTTCATCCCACTTTTCAGTAATAGGACCTATTAGCTCATTGACCTTTGTAATCAAGACATCCGCTCTAGGGGTAATGACTTTCCTTGACGGGCTCGAGGGAATCCAGGGGTCATCCCAAATATTCACTTTCTCTCCATTCCCAATTCTCCAAATATGTCCTCGCTTAAAAGTTTGAATACCAGCATAGATGCTCTGCCAAGTGAACGAGGCCCCCTTTTTCAGTCCTACTGATAGTAAGTCTCCGGAGGGGTAGTATTTTGCATGGAGAACTCTGGCACATAAGGAATCTGGATCATCAAGCAGGCGCCAACATTGCTTAGCCAACATTGCTAAGTTGAAGGAGTGGAGGTCACGAAAGCCCATCCCTCCATCTTCTTTAGGAAAACATAATTTCCACCAAGCCCACCAATGCATTCTCTTGATTTTCATCATCCCCCCACCAAAATCTTCCGATTACATTTGTGATTTCTTTGCACACCCCTTAGAAATTTTAAATACAGACATTGCATACACAGGGATTGACTGAGCAACAGACTTTAATAGAATCTCTTTTCCTTCTATGGATAACAGCTTCTCATTCCATCCACATGTTCGTGAACAAACTCTTTCAACAAAATGATTAAAACAATCACTTCTGTCAGCTCCCACTAGAGCTGGTAACCCAAGGTATAAGTATTTATCTGACAGGGGTTGACCGTCATACTTGGTTAGGCGGTCATATAATCTTTTGTTTGTGCCCCTGTAAACATTGTGACGGGTTAAATAAAGCTCGTTTGAAAAAAAAAAACTACGAGGCGAGACATATCCCCTCCCGTCCGCGTGCGCGTGCCGCCGATCCGAGGTCGCTAGGTTTTCCGTCGGTTGGTGGGCCGAAAGCCCATGCCGCGCGCCGCACTCCTCCCTTCCCTCCCGGCGCCCCGCATCCGCCCATTTTCCTCGCCGGCGGCGGCTCCCTCGTCCCTAACCGGCGGCGGCTCTTCCGCTCCTCTTGCGGCGCAGGGTCGAGAGTTCGGAGGAGCGGTCGGTTTCCGAACACAACTCCCCCCCTAACCTCCAAGAACCGCCGATGCTGCGGACGGCGGCCACGGCGGCGTTGCGGCGCGTCTCGCCGCCGGCCTCGCAGGTTCCGGCAGGATTCGTGCACGCGGAGTGTCGCCAGGGCCCGATACTGCGGGCGGCGTGGCTCCCCCTGTACAGACGACTGTCGAAGCTGCCCCCGGCGGCGTGCGTGGCGCCGGAGCTCGACCGGTGGCTCCGCGAGAGACAACCGCTCTCCCAGCACCAGCTCCTCTCCTACGTCCGCAAGCTCCGCAACTTCAGGCATCACAGGCACGCCCTCGAGGTACCCCCCCCCCCCCCCCCCCCACCCCACCCCACCCCACCCCACCCCCCTTGGTTTCCAATGTGGCCGCGCCTCCATTTGATTCTTGGATCTAGTCTAGGACAGGCGACGCGGCCATCTACAGGTGGATTGGTGATTGAAATGCAAGCAAGGGTTCTGACCAACTACAAATGTAGCTTTAGATTTTGGCGACAGAAAACCTGAAACTTTATTCTGTTATACTGCAGTTGTTACCAACTGAATCTCAGTCTAGTGGTACCAAATGTTGGCTTCACCAATTAGTCTAAATTAGCAAATAAGTAGATTCTGAAGATGACAGTCTAAATTAGCGGTCTCCAGCTGCTACCTTAAAATGCTGATGCCTGGGGATAGTTTAGTTTTAGCTCAAGTGCTGTTTAATAAACAACAGCAAAAATTTAGGGCAGAGAGGATCGCAATGGTTATAGTGTCTGTCTTCACCATTAGCCACTTTGCCTGTGCAATCTGCGCAGGTACCCTACCCTGTAATTTATTCATCCACTTACCAGTATACCAGTAACTCATTGCCCCCGATAAAAATTCAGTCTTATTTTGTGGCACTCGGAACCCCACCCCAACCCCGCAGTTAGTTATGCATGTCTTTCGAAACTGGGCAAGGGAAGGTAGAAATGATCTTGGGAACGAGGATCACATCTCAGGGGGTAGTACGGAGGCAAAGATTCACCCTCCATGCTGCTTTTGGGACTTGTCCCGACTGAATCTAGGAGGCTCTGAAACTTTTCTGTGTTTGGACACTATTTTCTCTTGCCCTTACAATTATATGGACTTGAATTAATGGTAGGAACTGACCAGCTACCAAAGTCAATATGTCAGACTTGCAAACTCTAACTAGGATAAGTAAGATACGCTCTCTAATTAACATGGCTACACGCCTGCTGCTACTTCTGATTCCTGTGATGCTGCCAGCGCTGATTCTTGCTGATGAGTCTGACTCTGGTAGGACTTGCCCCAAAAGGCGTCCACAACGTTTCTCCCCTCGTTCTGAATCAACTCATCCTTGAGTTGGATGTCTGGATACTGACATTAAAGTTCTTCCAGCAGTTCCCACGGCACCTTTACTTTGTTGATTCGATACCCAGCTTTGTTCAGTGAGGGATTTGGGCGACATCAGAGGGTTGGGTGCCGCTGGTGAAGAGAAACAGGGGATCCTGAGCTTTGCTCGGCGTCTTTACCTTGTTTCTTTGGTACCTTGCTTTGTTCTGTCAGGGTTCCCTGTAAGTTGTTGGCTTTTTTCAAGTTGGGAGACGAACTTTTAAGTTGCAAGTAACGATTTTTGGTTTCAAGCTGGAGGCTTGGTCTCTGATGTATCCCTCTGGATCTTGTTGTGTTATCAGTTTTAGTGAGAAATGAGTTTGGGAGCGGCATTGCGTCAGCTGCTGCTGTGCGTCTCCGCTGAACCAGGAGCTCTCACATTGTCCATGGTTCGACTTTGTATGCACCACCTTGTCTGGGTAGGAAGCAGTCGCCTATGCAGAATGTCTGGGAGGGGCACAACCACATTAGCATGGTCTCCTTGATACTCCTTGAGCAGAGCCACGTGGACGGCATCATGTATCTTGGCACAGACAGAAATTGAAAATGACAGGCCACTGAATCAGTTCATTCCAAAATTTTAAAGGGCCCATAAAGGTTGCACTGTCTCCTTGACACATGGTACGGTAGCCCCCACCAAACCCGCTGGCCTACAGCATAGTCAACCTGGCAGTGGTTCTGGTCATATTGGTCTTTCATAACAGCCTGAACTTGCAGTAATCTTTCCCTTATTTCCTTGATAAACTCATCCCTATCCCTCATCTGATTATGAACAGCAGTTATCTTTGCCTTGTCTGGTTTACAGAATAAGAGTAGGTGACTCACTTAGCACAATGCTGAGGGCGCTCTCTAGTTAGGCAGCGAAATCACCTAAGTTTGACTGTCCAACTGTGGATGGAAAGTTGCGGTCATCCGCAACTTGATACCAGCCATATGGAATGACTCTTGCCAAAAGTTGCTGGTAGAAGTGCTCATCTGTGAATTTTATCTATTTAGTTTAGTTTGGTGAGTATATCTTCTGACTAGTATGATGGAAATTATTTTTATGGTCGGGTTGTTAAAAACGCCAGTAGTGCATCAGTTTTACATTCTTTGCTTTATGCAGAATCATGCTGCAAATCGGATTCGGAATATTTATATTAAAAAAATACACATGTCTTCAACTATCGTGAAAGTCTACTTTTATTTATATTTAACCCCTCTAAACTTTGTACGTCATCAGAAATCGCCAATTGTGTTTCTCTTGGAGTTGTGTGTACTTCTGTATATAATAGTTCCATATGGACCTTTTCTCTTTTTTACATCTAAGTATTTATCTGAAGCCCCCTTTCTAGCAAAGGGAACTTATTTTCACTATATTACGATTGACCATGTTGTATGTTTGCAGCTGATAGACTGGATGGAAGCTCGTGGGGCATGCTTGCTTACTGGGGATCATGCGTTGCGGCTTGACCTTGTATGCAAAATGAATGGGCTAGAAGCTGCCGAAGAATACTTCTCAAGTCTTCCGGATATGCATAAATCAGTGAAAACATATTCCTCTCTGCTTAACTGCTATGCAGAACACAAGCCAGAGAAAGGTCTGGAACTGTATGAAAAGATGAGAACCATGAACATCGTTCCGAGTACACTGGTGTACCAGAATTTGATGTCCTTGTACCTGAAGGCAGGCCAGCCAGAGAAAGTCCTCAGAACATTTGAAGAAATGCGAGGAAATGGCATACGAACAGATAATTTTACATACTGCATCCTGACAGAAGGCCATATTATGCTTAATGGCCCAGAATCCACCGAGAAGTTCCTGGAAGATTTCGAGAAGTCAATTCCGGTTCACTGGTCCATGTACACTGTGCTGGCTAACAACTACAATAAAGTGGGGCAGTTTGACAAGGCGGAATTAGCCCTAAAGAAAGCTGAGGAAGTCATGGACAAGGGTGAGATGTTTGCTTGGCATAATCTTCTCTCCCTCTATGCCAGTTCCGGCAATTTGTCCGAGGTCAAGAGGCTTTGGGTATCTCTGAAGTTAGCATTGAGGATATGTTCAAACAGAAGTTACCTAGTGATGCTTTCATCTCTGAAAAAGCTAGACGATTTCGACTCCATGCAGCAGGTCTTCCGGGAGTGGGAACTCACTCAACAGAGCTTTGATATGAGGATACCAAACGTGATGATTCAAGCTTACCTTGCCAAGGACATGACAGACGAAGCCGAGGCTCTCCGCCAGGCAGCCATGGCCCAAGGCCGTTCCAATCCTGTGACCTTCTACATATTCGCTGAGTCCTATCTGGAGAAATCCAGGATCGAAGCAGCGCTCCAGGTCTGGAGGGACGCAGAGAAGATAGTCAACACCCCAAACTGGGCACCGCGGCCAGAGCTCGTGAAGAGATTTCTGAAGCATTTCGAGGAGGCGAAGGATGTGGACGGGATGGAGTCGTTCTGCTCGTGCCTTGAGAAGCTGGAGTGCCTCGACGCAGATGCTCGGGACGCCCTGTCCCGGACCTATGTAGCTGCCGGCAGAACAAATCCCTCTATCAACGGAAGAAGACCAGGTTGAGACTAGACCTGGCTAGAAGCAAAGGCATGCCGTCGCGTCCCACCGTTGTCGAAACAACTTTTCCGGCCCTTTAATTGTTTGGCGTTGATGGCCTGAGCATGAGCTTTATAATTTTGCCCTTTAGTTTCATGCTGATAGTCTTTAGTTCCCCTTTAGTTTCATGTTGATAGCCTTGCCCTTGTGGCATCAGAGAGATAAACATGTACTCTACTTACAAGCTGGTTATATACATGTTGAGGATGGCAACCAGAATTATTCATGTTGAAGCTACTAACTATTCCATTCGTTTCAAAATAAGTGTCTCAACTTTGTACTAACTTTAGTGGGCAGTTTGAGAATTTTCTGCGGACTACATGTTTATGAGCAGAGGGTCAACACTAGTAGCAGTGCCCGCGAAATATGTAGTTGAAATTCTCTTGTTTAGTGCCATACTTAAAGGAGGGGGTATATCTCTAAAGTAGTCCCACTAAATATTCATCAACACAAGTAATGGAATGAAACAAAATTACATACACCCTTGAAAAAAAACAGTACTACAAGTAGATTTTTTGGAAAGCAGATGGAAAGATCTGTATTGCAAATAGTTCATATTAAAGTATCCTAGACATCTTATCTTTGTGAATGGATAGAGTAGTTAGCAACACCATCAGGTGTCTACTGCTCTCTGTTCCTTGTCCACAGATGGCAGTACCAAAAAGTTCGTTTGATAAGAAACCAATTGTCAATCTGCTGCATGGCTAAATCTAACTTGTCTGTCCTTTAATTCGATCATGGTAAAACCTATAAAAATGAAATATACACACTATGTGATTATTATTTTGTAAATAATAATCTAATAAAATTAATTTGGTGTTTTAGATATTAATATAGTTTTTTGACGGCATTTTCAACCACAATGTATAAATTGGCTCCTCCAATGTGCGCGGCGCGTCTGGTCAATGTCCGGGCATGTCCGCTTTGAATCCTTACTTTTTATGACACACAACCACACCCTTCAAATTGTTCTCCGCACATTATGGCATTTCAATGAGCTACTTGTATGTGACACTGCCAAAGCACACAACAGCGACGAATATGGCACACGGGGCCGGTGGATGATAGTTGATGCTGCAGTCTTCTTTCCAAAAAGCAAAGGAATAGTGGCTGCAGGTGGGGTCATTGGTTACCAGTACTTGGCATGGAGCGTTGCGTGGGCACGCCCGCAACTTCTCATATTGCCCCCACATAATGATCTGGGTTTTAGGAGTGTCGGTCAGTCGGTTGTTTAGAGAGGAAGTGAGGGTTCTGGTTGGGATATTATTTTTTTACCGGGTACCAACCGTAGATGTTTCGAACGGAAGAAAATCATATGCGACCGGGTCGTACGCTCGAAACGGAACGACCCATTCCATCGCACGCCACGTGGATCCGCGAATCTCAAGGCAACCACTACCATCTTCTTCCCTGTCAGGCCATTTTTTTTTCATGCAATTTTTTTTTCGAAAAAATGTTTTTCCAAAAGTTAGGAAAGACCGATGGAAACCGAAACATAAAAAAAAACCCGTTTAAAATGCAGAAAACGCGTGCGAAAAAACCCCCCGAAGGGAGCGTCCAGAGCGCGACACGTGGCGGGCGGGCTAAGAGCGCGCCAAATGGCGCTGATCGTTGTGAGGCTCTCAAAGAAGTGCTCATCAACTAGTTGCTCTCTAATCGAACATGCCTCCTCACCCTCGAGGCCTGGTACATACACTGGCAACAAGCGATTTTCAAAATGATACTTAAAATAGAAAACGTATGCGATGGAGCCGAACCAGCAACCTCACTCAGTGTAGTCGCGTAGCCAACCAGCTAGCAATTGAGTATGGCTAAACAGGAGCGTAAAATTTGAAGTAGTATGTACAGCCGCAGATCTGTTTATTTTTTTCAACAATTCTTGGGGAAAATGTGAACAATTTTTCTTAAAATATTTGAATAATGTTTGAAAATCACAAATAAATTTAGAAATTCGAACAAATTTTAAAACCTGAACATTTTCTGGAATACATGACCAATTATTGAAAACATGAACAAAATTAGAAATTACAAATAATTATTGATTTTTATATACGACGAACAATTCCAAATATACATTGAACATTTTTTATATACTTTGAACAATTTTTAGATACACATTGAACATTTTTGTGATATATGTTGGAAAATATTTAAATACTTATTTAACAACTTTTAAATGTAAGTTGAACATTTTGCAATCGACGAGCCTTCCGTCTCCTGTGATGTGCCGTGATCCACCTCATTGACCGGGCCAACCCTGATTCATGATAATAATTGTTTGATTGTACAAAATAGAATAGAAGTATGAGGGGAGGTGTATGGACCAGGTGCAAGGAGTAGCATGCCGAGATTAGTTTTTGAAGTTTTTGAACATTTCCTTGCGTGGGCACAATGATTGGTGTGACATGCGGTGGCGAACCCATCGCCTTGGGATTGACCACATTTGAAGCGTTGTCATCAGGTAGGCATCATGGTGACCGTTGGCAGGGTGGGAAAAAGGATAAGCGGCAACATGGTCGAACGTCATGTCGAATTAGAGGACGTGAATCTGTTAGGAGTCTTGAGCCATGCTTATTGAAATAGAGTCATGATATTTTTTCTTCGGTTGCAACGCATGGGCATATTTGATAATAAATAAAAATGAACAACTGAGATTGCGACTTGTGCACTGTGAAGGACCTGCGCAAACCACATCAACATGGAAAGTTAGTTGTCTATTACGCATCACTAATCTTTATCTAGCTAACCAGACTGCAATCAGTGCGGCCAATTTTCCACATGCTAGTTATTTTTCGTTTTTTAGAAAAATATTCAAACTATAGTCACAATATTAAATAAATAGTTAATGACCCCTCAATTTTTTAAATATTCACAAAATTAAAATAATACAAAATAATTAATAAAATGGTTTCACAATATTTGTAAGGATTCACACATTTAATAAAATAAATTTGCAATTTTTAAAAGTTATACATTTTTTAAATGTTAATCAATTTTCAAAATCTTCATGTTTTAAACACATATCACGTGGCCCTTTTTTGAAATTTTAGTTCTTTTTCCTTTTTTACTTGACACTGTGATGCGTGGGTTTGTTTTTGGCTTTTATTAGTTCTAAAACTTATGCAAATTATTGTAATGGTAATAAAAATAAAGCTACAATCTTCTTGTCTCAGACCTAATATGCGTAATTTTTTTATTTTAAAACACATTAATGTAATTAAAAAATATTTACCTATTATCATTAAGTCAGGTAATTAAAATGTTTTTTTAACTAGACAAATGTATATATAGTTTAAAAATTACTAATTTAAATATAAGAATGTATAAAATCCTGGAGGTACACTAGGCCATTGTTTTTTTTCACACATATTTTAATATTTATTTTTATTAAAAATATATCTTTTGACAAGCACATATACTTTTTATAAAACAAGCGAACACCTTTTACAAGTAGAAATACATTTCCTAAAAGCATGGACACTTCATATACTACCTGAATATTTTGCAATTTCTAAAATAAAAAAACTAACATGTGGAGAATGGGTGCACTAACTGCAGCACATTTAACTCCACGGTTGTATCGGATATATAAACCTTTGCAGTGCGTAAAAGACAACAAAATTACATGGGCGAATTGGTTGGTGCATGTCCTTCGTGGTGCACTGGTCGCCTGTTCGAATATTGACTTTACAATTTTTTACAATATTTTAGTTTATTTGAGTTGTGCATTGACAGGTGGGGCCCAATGGTCATTGAGACGCACACTCAGTCCCGACATCTTCTATATCTAAATAGGTAGCTTCCACTAATACATTTCTCTCAACATGCAAGCATGACACTTCATCATTCAACATGCAATTATCAGTAATAAAAATTTGCCTCAACATGCAAACATGCATGCTTGAAAATTTCATTCTATACTGCTATTTACATTTAATCCTTATATTATTACCTCCATTTCCTAAATATAAGTCTTTTTAGAGATTTTAATATGAACTACATACTGATGCATATAGACACACTGTAGAGTGTAGATTCACTGATTGTACTCCATATGTAGTCTATATTGAAATCTCTTAAAAACTTATATTTAGAAACGGAGAGAGTATTTCAAATATTCATTTATCATATAACCAAAACTTCACTGCAATATTGCAAAACAGTCCCGCAACAATGTACGAGGCATCATCTAGACGCGATTCAAACCGTATTTGAACCATATCACCAAGTTATAGAACCAGTTCGGTGTATTTTTTAAGTTTAGGATCCAAAGTGAACGTCGATGGTAAGTTTAGGCACCACTAGTGTTATTATCTCTATAAATTAGTGCACCAGCCTTGAAGTAAATGGGTGGCCACACGCATGCGCGCCCTTGTGAATTTCCGCTTTATTTGGCAGTCCCTTACATTTTCTACTCCGCCCGTTTTAATTTATAAGCTCTCTACATATTTTGAGATTTGGATTTCACCAATAAATTTAACCCGGCAACGCTGCAAGTCCAATTTGCCAAACAATCGGCTCAATATTGTCTCTATTGGATGACATGTATTAACTAGTCTAGTTAGGAAGTAGCAACCAAGATATAATAATATTGACAAGATCGAGTCCTACCAAAAGCAAGAAAAGGACTATTGAATACTGATGCAGCGAATTAATATGTTGAAGCTATGAAATGTTTTTTTTAAAATATTTTTTTTGATCTATTCATCAACTGTGAAAGTAGTATAAAGAATATCACAAGTAAAAATTTCATCCATATCCGTAGACGACCTGACAACAAGTACAAGCATTCAAGTGAGTCGAAGGCGCGCCGCCGTCCCTCAACATGCTATTTTTGGTCCAATAATTCTATTTTCCAATGGGGCTAGGGAAACACGGTTACCCGGCAGTAACCAAAACCTTCACGTGAAGTTTGCATCCATGGGCATGTCATCAATGACTCGCCGTTTCAAACTGACCCACATCTAGTACTGCGGATTGGGCGGCCTGGAGTTGGCCGTGCCGACCCTGGACCCCCATTCCAGTACCTCCTTGCTGGTGTCGTCCTTGTGCACGACCACCTCAATGAAGCACAGGCAGTCCTGCTTCCCCTTCGCCGTCTCTATCGCGGCTGTCAGCTCCTCCTCGCAAGTCGCCTGTATTGCATATGCCACAGCACCATCCATCGATTGGTCAGCCTTAACCAAGCTAGCTAGTTTTCTGATGCCATGCACGAATGTTGGAATACGTACCTTGGCGGTCCAGCACATGCCCTCGCCGTTGTGGATGGCGTCGACGAGCCCCGTGTAGTTCCAGTTTTTGATGACGTTGTAGGGCCCGTCGTGGATCACCACCTCAATGGTGTACCCGCCGTTGTTGATGAGGAAGATGATGCTCTTCTGCTGGCACCGCAGCATCGTCGACACGTCCTGCGCCGTCATCTGGAAGCTCCCGTCGCCGATGCAGGCGATCACGCGCTTGCCCATGGCGGCCTGCGCGTACCCTAGCAACGCCCCGACGGACCACCCGATGGACCCGTACTGCATCTGGAACTCGTACCTGCAGCTCATGTTTTAATTCAGCGGGCGATGGAGATGTGTCAGTGAGTCAGATCATGGGGAACGTCCGTGGAGCGGGGTGCATGCTTACCCGCAGCCGTCAGGGAGCTTGAGCTTCTGGCAGTTGAACCATGAGTCGCCAGCCTCGGCGATGACGGCGCTGTCACCGGTGAGCATCTGCTGGATGTGCTTGAACAGCACGTTGACGCGCAGCGGCTCCCCGGGCTCGCTCTCCCGCGGCAGCCCCTGCGGCACAAAGATCCTGTTGTAGTTGTCGAATGCCGTGGTGTTCCTCTTCATGCTCACGCGCTTGGCTAGCTCCGACAGGAAGTCCTTCATCATGACGCACCCGAACGTCGGGCCGTTGCCGACGGTGACGCGCTCGGGCTGCACAATCACCGCCTTCTCCTTCTTGAGCAGGAACGAGTATCCCACGGAGCTCTGGTCGTTGAAGATGGGGCCGGCGATGAGGTACGCGTCCGCCGACTCCACCATCTCCACGCAGAAGGACGTGCTGACCGCGCCCCAGTAGGTCCCGATGAACCGCGGCAGCGTCTCCGGCACCAGCCCCTTCGCCGACGGCATCGTCGCCACCGCGTACCCGCTCGCGTCCGCCAGCTCCGCGAACGCCGCGGCCGCCTTGGCCACCCGGAGCTTCGGCCCCGCCACCATGACCGGCTTCACCGCCTTGCTGAGGAACTCCACCGTCGCATCCAGCGCCGCCTCGAGTCCCATCTGGTTGCTCTGCCTCGGGACGATGCAGTAGGGGATGGGGTTGCCGAAGAAGGTGGGGTGGGGGACGCCGGGGAGGTTGCAGGCGACGCTGATGTAGACGGGCTTGCTCTCCCTGAGAGCCGTCGCGATGGCCTTATCGACCTGCTCGTGAGCGTCGTCCAGGTTGTTGATGACGACCTGGTGGCATGTCACGGGCTGGAAGCAGCGGAGCTCCTGGGAGAAGTCGGGGAGGCCGATGGTGTGGTGGAGGATGCGGTTGGTGCCGTGGTCGTTGGAGTTGGGCCCGCCGACGATGCAGATCACGGGAAGGTTCTCGCTGTAGGCGCCGGCGATGGCGTTGAGCACGCTGAGGCCGCCAACGGTGAAGGTGACGGCGCAGGCGCCCACGCCCTTGGCGCGCGCGTACCCGTCGGCGGCGTAGCCCGCGTTGAGCTCGTTGCAGCAGCTGACGAGGCGCAGGCCGGGCTCGGCGATGAGGTGGTCGAGGAGGGTCAGGTTGAAGTCGCCCGGCACCGCGAACACGTCGCTGACGCCCACCTCCACCAGCCGCCGCGCAAGGTGACTGCCCAGCGTGGCCTCGGCGGAGGGGATCGTGGGCGCCGGTGATGACGTGTGGAAGGCCGCGGGGCACGCCACCACGCCGTTTCGTACCGCCTTGGGCCGGTCCACCGATCCGATACCATTGTCCATGATCAAGAAACAAGATTCAAGATGCTACATACGCCGGTACGGTACGCGAGGAGAAGGAAGAGAGTAGGAGTACACTCTCTTGGGATGGTTTGGCCTGTATGTAGGACAGATCTAGCATAAAATCTAAAAAGTGCATACGCACTATTTGGTTGAATGAAGTGGCCGCGTCTTACATGCATGTGGGTGTTAATATTTTCAAAAATGCTGGACGTACAAAAGATTACAGGATTTTATGGGCTCTTTTCATCTAGTAACCAATCACAAACTTGCCCCCCTGATTTTTCAAGGGGTTGGGCCGTGTTCCTCACCTATTGACCAATCAAATTAACCCTCCTTGTAAAACCTTGTAACTCTTTTGTACGTGTAGCGTTACTCTAATTTTTTTGTCTTCTAGTGCATGTGGCTGTTAGCATTAAATGCGTTCATACTGATCCACGCCTATTCATTTCAGAGTTTTAAATTTTAAAAAGTCATATCTTTCAATCCGCGCGTCGGAATTCAGATCCGTTTTCACTGCTGGAAATCTTGCGACGAGATCTGTGAAACTAAATCCGGAATGACTATGTTTCGACAAATTTTTTTGATGCCAACTTTGGTGCTATATGGTGCAACTTTAGTACTGTATTGTGCAATTTTAGTACTATATCGTGCAACTTTTTGCAAAATCAATCTTTGGATCTGCATGATTCAACTTTCTATGAGATTGCAATCTAGCAACCATGACAACTTTGATGTTTAGTTGACAGGACTATTGGCACGCACATATGCTCAGTTGGCGCGGCAATGTAGTCTAGTTGTACACATATTGATGTTTAGTTGGCAGGACTATTGACCCACACATATGCTCAGTTGGCGCGGCAATGTAGTCTAGTTGTACACACATTGATGTTTAGTTGGCAGGACTATTTGGCACACACATATGGTCAATTGGCGCGGCAATGTAGTCTAGTTGCACATGCATTGATGTTTAGTTGGCAGGACTATTGACCCACACATATGCTCAGTTGGCGTGGCAGTATAGTCTAGTTGCACAGACATTGATGTTTAGTTGGCATGACTATTTGGCACACACATATGCTCAGTTGGCGCGTCAATGTAGTCTAGTTGCACATGCATTGATGTTTAGTTGGCTGGAAGACTAGTTCGTCGAAACATCCCCGTGCGGGATCTACTTTTGAAGAGCACGCCACAAGGGTTTCAACAGTGAAAACGGATCTGAATTTCGACGCGTGGTTTAGAAGATATGTCTTTTATAATTTTGAAAACCAAAAATTAATGCACAAGGGACGAACATGAGGAATATTAATGCAGCGGCATGCAGACATCCATTACGTGAGAAGAGATCATATAAGGGGATTAATTAGCAGTGTCCTTTTTAGTCACAGGAATGATTAAGCGCTATGTGTTGGGGAACGTAGTAATTTCAAAAATTTTCCTACGCACACGCAAGATCATGGTGATGATATAGCAACGAGAGGGAAGAGTGTTCGTCCACGTACCCTCGTAGACCGTAAGCGGAAGCGTTAGCACAACGCGGTTGATGTAGTCGTACGTCTTCACGATCCGACCGATCCAAGCACCGAACGTACGGCACCTCCGAGTTCAGCACACGTTCAGCTTGATGACGATCCCCGGGCTCCGATCCAGCAAAGCTTCGGGGATGAGTTCCGTCAGCACGACGGCGTGGTGACGATGATGATGTTCTACCGGCGCAGGGCTTCGCCTAAGCTTCGCGACGATATGACCGAGGTGGAATATGGTGGAGGGGGGCACCGCACACGGCTAAGGAACGATCCGTAGATCAACTTGTGTGTCTAGGGTGCCCCCCCCGCCCCCGTATATAAAGGAGCCAGGGGGAAGGAGGCGGCCGGCCAAGGAGGGCGCGCCAAGGGGGGAGTCCTACTCCCACCGGGAGTAGGACTCCCTTCTTTCCTAGTTGGAATAGGAGAAGGGGGGGGGAAGAGGAGGAAGAGGGGAAGGAAAGGGGGGGCGCCGCCCCCTTCCCTTGTCCTATTCGGACTAGGAGGGGGAGGGGCGCGTGGCCCCCTCTTGGCTCCTTCTCTCTTCTCCCTCGTGGCCCATGTAGGCCCATTAACCCCCGGGGGGTTCCGGTAACCTCCCGGTACTCCGGTAAAATGCCGATTTCACCCGGAACCATTCTGATGTCCAAACATAGGCTTCCAATATATCAATCTTTATGTCTCGACCATTCCGAGACTCCTCGTCATGTCTGTGATCACATCCGGGACTCCGAACAAACTTCGGTACATCAAAACTTGTAAACTCATAATAAAACTGTCATCAAAATGTTAAGCGTGCGGACCCTACGGGTTCGAGAACTATGTAGACATGACCTAAAACCATTCTCGGTCAATAACCAATAGCGGGACCTGGATGCCCATATTGGTTCCTACATATTCTACGAAGATCTTTATCGGTCAAACCGCATAACAACATACGTTGTTCCCTTTGTCATCGGTATGTTACTTGCCCGAGATTTGATCGTCGGTATCCAATACCTAGTTCAATCTCGTTACCGGCAAGTCTCTTTACTCGTTCTGTAATACGTCATCTCATAACTAACTTATTAGTTATAATGCTTGCAAGGCTTAAGTGATGAGTATTACCGAGAGGGCCCAGAGATACCTCTCCGACAATCGGAGTGACAAAACCTAATCTCGAAATACGCCAACTCAACATGTACCTTCGGAGACACCTGTAGTACTCCTTTATAATCACCCAGTTACGTTGTGACGTTTGGTAGTACCCAAAGTGTTCTTCCGGTAAACGGGAGTTGCATATTTCTCATAGTTGCAGGAACATGTATAAGTCATGAAGAAAGCAATAGCAGAATACTAAACGATCAAGTGCTAAGCTAACGGGATGGGTCATGTCAATCACATCATTCTTCTAATGATGTGATCCCATTAATCAAATGACAACACATGTCTATGGTTAGGAAACATAACCATCTTTGATTAATGAGCTAGTCAAGTAGAGGCATACTAGTGACTATATGTTTGTCTATGTATTCACACATGTATCATGTTTCCGGTTAATACAATTCTAGCATGAATAATAAACATTTATCATGATATGAGGAAATAAATAATAACTTTATTATTGCCTCTAGGGCATATTTCCTTCAGTCTCCCACTTGCACTAGAGTCAATAATCTAGATTACATAGTAATGATTCTAACACCCATGGAGTCTTGGTGTTGATCATGTTTTGCTCGTGAGAGAGGCTTAGTCAACTGGGTCTGCAACATTCAGATCCGTATGTATTTTGCAAATCTCTATGTCTCCCACTTGGACTTGGTCCCGAATGGAATTGAAGCGTCTCTTGATGTGCTTGGTCCTCTTGTGAAATCTGGATTCCTTTGCCAAAGCAATTGCACCAGTATTGTCACAGAAGATCTTCATTGGTCCCGATGCACTAGGTATGACACCTAGATCGGTAATGAACTCCTTCATCCAGACTCCTTCATTTGCTGCTTCAGAAGCAGCTATGTACTCCGCTTCACATGTAGATCCAGCCACGACGCTTTGTTTAGAACTGCACCAACTTACAGCTCCACCGTTTAATATAAACACGTATCCGGTTTGCGATTTAGAATCGTCCGGATCAGTGTCAAAGCTTGCATCGACGTAACCTTTTACGACTAGCTCTTTGTCACCTCCATATACGAGAAACATATCCTTAGTCCTTTTCAGGTATTTCAGGATGTTCTTGACCGCTGTCCAGTGATCCACTCCTGGATTACTTTGGTACCTTCCTGCCAAGCTTATTGCTAAGCATACGTCAGGTCTGGTACACAGCATTGCATACATGATAGAGCCTATGGCTGAAGCATAGGGAACATCTTTCATTTTCTCTCTATCTTCTGCTGTGGTCGGGCATTGAGTTTGACTCAACTTCACACCTTGTAGCACAGGCAAGAAACCTTTCTTTGCCTGATCCATTTTGAACTTTTTCAAAATTTTGTCAAGGTATGTGCTTTGTGAAAGTCCTATTAAGCGTCTTGATCTATCTCTATAGATCTTGATGCCTAATATGTAAGCAGCTTCACCGAGGTCTTTCATTGAAAAACTTTTATTCAAGTATCCCTTTATGCTATCCAGAAATTCTATATCATTTCCAATTAATAATATGTCATCTACATATAAAATCAGAAATGCTACAGAGCTCCCACTCACTTTCTTGTAAATACAGGCTTCTCCAAAAGTCTGTATAAAACCATATGCTTTGATCACACTATCAAAACGTTTATTCCAACTCCGAGATGCTTGCACCAGCCCATAAATAGATCGCTGGAGTTTGCACACTTTGTTAGCACCTTTTGGATCAACAAAACCTTCTGGTTGCATCATATACAACTCTTCTTCCAGAAATCCATTCAAGAATGCAGTTTTGACATCCATTTGCCAAATTTCATAATCGTGGAATGCAGCAATAGCTAACATGATTGAACAGACTTAAGCATCGCTACGGGTGAGAAAGTCTCATCGTAGTCAACCCCTTGAACTTGTCAAAAACCTTTCGCAACAAGTCGAGCTTTATAGATAGTTATATTACCATCAGCGTCAGTCTTCTTCTTAAAAATCCATTTATTCTCAATGGCTTGCCGATCATCGAGCAAGTCAACCAAAGTCCATACTTTGTTTTCGTACATGGATCCCATCTCAGATTTCATGGCCTCTAGCCATTTTGCGGAATCTGGGCTCATCATCGCTTCCTCATAGTTCGTAGGTTCATCATGGTCAAGTAACATGACTTCCAGAATAGGATTACCGTACCACTCTGGTGCGGATCTTATTCTGGTAGACCTGCGAGGTTCAGTAGAAACTTGATCTGAAGTTTCATGATCAATATCATTAGCTTCCTCACTAGTTGGTGTAGTTGTCATAGGAACTGGTTCTTGTGACGAACTACTTTCCAACAAGGGAGTAGATACAGTTATCTCATCAAGTTCTACTTTCCTCCCACTCACTTCTTTCGAGAGAAACTCCTTCTCTAGAAAGGATCCGAATTTAGCAACGAAAATCTTGCCCTCAGATCTGTGATAGAAGGTGTACCCAATAGTCTCCTTTGGGTATCCTATGAAGACACATTTCTCCGATTTGGGTTCGAGCTTATCTGGTTGAAGTTTCTTTACATAAGCATCGCAGCCCCAAACTTTAAGAAACGACAACTTTGGTTTCTTGCCAAACCACAGTTCATAAGGTGTCGTCTCAACGGATTTTGATGGTGCCCTATTTAACGTGAATGCGGCCATCTCTAAAGCATAACCCCAAAACGATAGCGGTAAATCTGTAAGAGACATCATAGATCGCACCATATCTAGTAAAGTACGATTACGACGTTCGGACACACCATTTCGTTGTGGTGTTCCGGGTGGCGTGAGTTGCGAAACTATTCCGTATTGTTTCAAGTGTAGACCAAACTCGTAACTCAAATATTCTCCTCCACGATCAGATCGTAGAAACTTTCTTGTTACGATGATTTTCCACTTCACTCTGAAATTCTTTGAACTTTTCAAATGTTTCAGACTTGTGTTTCATTAAGTAGATATACCCATATCTGCTCAAATCATCTGTGAAGGTGAGAAAATAACGATACCCGCCGCGAGCCTCAACATTCATTGGACCACAAACATCAGTATGTATGATCTCCAACAAATCAGTTGCTCGCTCCATAGTTCCGGAGAACGGCGTTTTAGTCATCTTGCCCATGAGGCACGGTTTGCAAGTACCAAGTGATTCATAATCAAGTGATTCCAAAAGCCCATCAGTATGGAGTTTCTTCATGCGCTTTACACCGATATGACCTAAACGGCAGTGCCACAAATAAGTTGCACTATCGTTATCAACTCTGCATCTTTTGGTTTCAACACTATGAATATGTGTATCACTACTATCGAGATTTAATAAAAATAGACCATTCTTCAAGGGTGCATGACCATAAAAGATATTACTCATATAAATAGAACAACCATTATTCTCTGATTTAAATGAATAACCGTCTCGCATCAAACAAGATCCAGATATAATGTTCATGCTCAACGCTGGCACCAAATAACAATTATTTAGGTCTAAAACTAATCCCGATGGTAGATGTAGAGGTAGCGTGCCGACCGCGATCACATCGACTTTGGAACCATTTCCCACGCGCATCGTCACCTCGTCCTTAGCTAATCTTCGCTTAATTCGTAGTCCCTGTTTCGAGTTGCAAATATTAGCAACAGAACCAGTATCAAATACCCAGGTGCTACTGCGAGCATTAGTAAGGTACACATCAATAACATGTATATCACATATACCTTTGTTCACTTTGCCATCCTTCTTATCCGCCAAATACTTGGGGCAATTCCGCTTCCAGTGTCCAGTCTGCTTGCAGTAGAAGCACTCAGTTTCAGGCTTAGGTCCAGACTTGGGTTTCTTCTCTTGAGCAGCAACTTGCTTGCCGTTCTTTTTGAAGTTCCCCTTCTTCTTCCCTTTGCCCTTTTTCTTGAAACTGGTGGTCTTGTTAACCATCAACACTTGATGCTCCTTTTTGATTTCTACCTCCGCAGCTTTTAGCATTGCGAAGAGCTCGGGAATAGTTTTGTTCATCCCTTGCATATTATAGTTCATCACGAAGCTCTTGTAGCTTGGTGGTAGTGATTGGAGAATTCTGTCAATGACACTATCATCAGGAAGATTAACTCCCAGTTGAATCAAGTGATTATTATACCCAGACATTTTGAGTATGTGTTCACTGACAGAACTATTCTCCTCCATCTTGCAGCTGTAGAACTTATTGGAGACTTCATATCTCTCAATCCGGGCATTTGCTTGAAATATTAACTTCAACTCCTGGAACATCTCATATGCTCCATGACGTTCAAAACGTCGTTGAAGACCCGGTTCTAAGCCGTAAAGCATGGCACACTGAACTATCGAGTAGTCATCAGCTTTGCTCTGCCAGACGTTCTTAACGTCGTCAGTTGCATCAGCAGCAGGCCTGGCACCCAGCGGTGCTTCCAGGATGTAACTTTTCTGTGCAGCAATGAGGATAATCCTCAGGTTACGGACCCAGTCCGTGTAATTGCTACCATCATCTTTCAACTTTGCTTTCTCAAGGAACGCATTAAAATTTAACGGAACAACAGCACGAGCCATCTATCTACAAACAAACATAGACAAGCAAAATACTATCAGGTACTAAGTTCATGATAAATTTAAGTTCAATTAATCATATTACTTAAGAACTCCCACTTAGATAGACATCCCTCTAATCCTCTAAGTGATTACGTGATCCATATCAACTAAACCATGTCCGATCATCACGTGAGATGGAGTAGTTTCAATGGTGAACATCATTATGTTGATCATATCTACTATATGATTCACGCTCGACCTTTCAGTCTCTGTGTTCCGAGGCCATATCTGTATATGCTAGGCTCGTCAAGTTTAACCTGAGTATTCCGCGTGTGCAACTGTTTTGCACCCGTTGTATTTGAACGTAGAGCCTATCACAACCGATCATCACGTGGTGTCTCAGCACGAAGAACTTTCGCAACGGTGCATACTCAGGGAGAACACTTCTTGATAATTAGTGAGAGATCATCTTAAAATGCTACCGTCAATCAAAGCAAGATAAGATGCATAAAGGATAAACATCACATGCAATCAATATAAGTGATATGATATGGCCATCATCATCTTGTGCTTGTGATCTCCATCTTCGAAGCACCGTCGTGATCACCATCGTCACCGGCGCGACACCTTGATCTCCATCGTAGCATCATTGTCGTTACGCCATCTATTGCTTCTACGACTATCGCTACCACTTAGTGATAAAGTAAAGCAATTACAGGGCGTTTGCATTTCATACAATAAAGCGACAACCATATGGCTCCTGCCAGTTGCCGATAACTTCAGTTACAAAACATGATCATCTCATACAATAAAATAGAGCATCACGTCTTGACCATATCACATCACAACATGCCCTGCAAAAACAAGTTAGACGTCCTCTACTTTGTTGTTGCAAATTTTACGTGGCTGCTACGGGCTTAGCAAGAACCGTTCTTACCTACGCATAAAAAACCACAACGATAGTTCGTCAAATTGGTGCTGTTTTAACCTTCGCAAGGATCGGGCGTAGCCACACTCGATTCAGCTAAAGTGAGAGAGACAGACACCCGCCAGCCACCTTTAAGCACGAGTGCTCGCAACGGTGAAACCAGTCTCGCGTAAGCGTACGCGTAATGTCGGTCCGGGCCGCTTCATCTCACAATACCGCCGAACCAAAGTATGACATGCTGGTAAGCAGTATGACTTATATCGCCCACAACTCACTTGTGTTCTACTCGTGCATATAACATCAACGCATAAAACCTGGCTCGGATGCCACTGTTGGGGAACGTAGTAATTACAAAAATTTTCCTACGCACACGCAAGATCATGGTGATGATATAGGAACGAGAGGGGAGAGTGTTCGTCCACGTACCCTCGTAGACCGTAAGCGGAAGCGTTAGCACAACGCGGTTGATGTAGTCGTACGTCTTCACGATCCGACCGATCCAAGCACCAAACATACGGCACCTCCGAGTTCAGCACACGTTCAGCTCGATGACGATCCCCGGGCTCCGATCCAGCAAAGCTTCGGGGATGAGTTCCGTTAGCACGACGGCGTGGTGACGATGATGATGTTCTACCGGCGCAGGGCTTCGCCTAAGCTTCGCGACGATATGACCAAGGTGGAATATGGTGGAGGGGGGCACCGCACACGGCTAAGGAACGATCCGTAGATCAACTTGTGTGTCTAGGGTGCCCCCCCGCCCCCGTATATAAAGGAGCCAGGGGGGAGGAGGCGGCCGGCCAAGGAGGGCGCGCCAAGGGGGGAGTCCTACTCCCACCGGGAGTAGGACTCTCTTCTTTCCTAGTTGGAATAGGAGAAGGGGGGAAGAGGAGGAAGAGGGGAAGGAAAGGGGGGGCGCCGCCCCCCTTCCCTTGTCCTATTTGGACTAGGAGGGGGAGGGGTGCGCGGCCCCCTCCTGGCTCCTTCTCTCTTCTCCCTCGTGGCCCATGTAGGCCCATTAACCCCCCGGGGGGTTCCGGTAACCTCCCGGTACTCCGGTAAAATACCGATTTCACCCGGAACCATTCCGATGTCCAAACATAGGCTTCCAATATATCAATCTTTATGTCTCGACCATTCCGAGACTCCTTGTCATGTCCGTGATCACATCCGGGACTCCGAACAAACTTTGGTACATCAAAACTTGTAAACTCATAATAAAACTGTCATCAAAACCTTAAGCGTGCGGACCCTACGGGTTCGAGAACTATGTAGACATGACCTAAAACCATTCTCGGTCAATAACCAATAGCGGGACCTGGATGCCCATATTGGTTCCTACATATTCTACGAAGATCTTTATCGGTCAAACCGCATAACAACATACGTTGTTCCCTTTGTCATCGGTATGTTACTTGCCTGAGATTTGATCGTCGGTATCCAATACCTAGTTCAATCTCGTTATCGGCAAGTCTCTTTACTCGTTCTGTAATACGTCATCTCATAACTAACTTATTAGTTATAATGCTTGCAAGGCTTAAGTGATGAGTATTACCGAGAGGGCCCAGAGATACCTCTCCGACAATCAGAGTGACAAAACCTAATCTCGAAATACGCCAACTCAACATGTACCTTCGGAGACACCTGTAGTACTCCTTTATAATCACCCAGTTACGTTGTGACGTTTGGTAGTACCCAAAGTGTTCTTCCGGTAAACGGGAGTTGCATATTTCTCATAGTTGCAGGAACATGTATAAGTCATGAAGAAAGCAATAGCAGAATACTAAACGATCAAGTGCTAAGCTAACGGGATGGGTCATGTCAATCACATCATTCTTCTAATGATGTGATCCCATTAATCAAATGACAACACATGTCTATGGTTAGGAAACATAACCATCTTTGATTAATGAGCTAGTCAAGTAGAGGCATACTAGTGACTATATGTTTGTCTATGTATTCACACATGTATCATGTTTCCGGTTAATACAATTCTAGCATGAATAATAAACATTTATCATGATATGATGAAATAAATAATAACTTTATTATTGCCTCTAGGGTATATTTCCTTCACTATGCACACTATTTAAAAAAAGGCAGGCCGCCCAGTAGCGCTAGCGGGCGCCCAGCCGCCCGCTAGACGCGTCCTCTAGATGTGTCTTAGTCATTGCAAATCTAAAGACACATTTCGTTACCTGCATATAGCCCAACCAGGCCTGTGTGAAAAGAGAAAAGTCTGTTTGATTCCATACAGAGAGGTCGGGCTTGAATGAGCATGAACCTTAAAGCAGCCCAGAGTCTGGCTTGTTGGGAATGCTCGAATCGGTCGTTTCTAGTGAGCGAGGCTAAGTTGGGCGCAAGATTGGAGGGGGAACAGTGGCGGAGATGGCGAGAGGGAAATCGATAGAGACAGGATAGCGCGAAATATAGCCTCACTCCCCATTTACTCGCTTGCCCTAGCTCTAGAACAAGCCCTTCCTTTATTCTTGGCGCCGAGGGCGGAAGCGACTCAGATCTACCCAACCGGTGGTGGCGGCGGCAGCGGGATCACTCTTCGGTAGTAGGAGTTACTTCCCCCTTCTTCGACTCCATCTGACCATTCTCGTCACAGCCATGCCCCCCCACCCGTCCTCTTCGTCGGCTCGAAAGCTGGTAAGCAGCACACAAACCCTCCCACCCCCTCCTCTATCAGGTTGTTTGTTAGGATGGTGTAGGATCGATTGCGCCATTGCTAACTGCACCATCGATGCAGCCTAGGTTGTGGACGAATGGATGAAACTCGTAGTTCAAGCAGCAACACTGATAGCTGTGATTCAGGCCTGGATCCCGTTGGTCCATAAGAGAGTTGTTCGTCGGAGTGAAAAGCCTGTCATCCATTATGGTCCAATGTTAATCCGAGATTAGGGCAGGATAGCTAATCTGAACTACATCTACAACTGCAATGACATAGAGGCTCGGTGGATGCTACGAATGAAAAGAACACCTTTTGACAGACTTGTGCAGACGTTGAGGAGAAGGGGGTTACTAGAAGATAGCATCCACACGACTGTGGAAGAGCAAGTTGCCATGTTCCTCCATGTTGTAGGTCATAGTCGGGTGTTTAGGGTTATCCACAACACGTTCAGGACATCAATGGAGACCATTTTGAGGTAATTCAAGCAAGTGTTTGAGGAGCTGAAAGAAGATATGATCAATTCACCAACCGGGCAAACTGCTAGCAAAATTCGCACTAGCCCAAGATGGTATCCGTATTTCAAGGTGATCATACTCGTAGTTCATGCCTTCACATGCTTTGTTTTGGTACAACCTTAACACCATCTTGTCATGCCATTTTCAGGATTGCATTAGCGCAATAGTTGGAACTCGTGTGACTGCTAGAGTGCCGAGGTCACAGTCAGTAGCATACATGGGTAAAAAGCACTACACAAACCAGAATGTTCTTGCTATGGTAGACTTCGATCTGAAGTTCTTATGTATTATCTAGCTGGGAAGGATCAACCCATGATACTAACATTCTAAGTGACAACATGTGTCGACCTAGTGGCATCAATATCCTCGATGACAAGTTCCACCTAGGAGATTCGGGCTATGCATGTCAACCATATGCCGTTCCACCCTTTAGGAAAACCAGGTACTATCTGAACGCGTTCTCTTGTAGGAACTATATCCTAGGCCTGCATAAGAATTGTTCAATCTCAAATACTCTAGCCTTAGAGTTACGGTTGAGAGGGCATTTGGAACTCTGAAGAACATATTTAAGATCCTGGATCAAAAGTCATTGCACCATTACCCCACCCAGGTTAAGCTTTGTCTTGCATGTTGTATCCTTCATAACTGGATTCTACAATGGGGTTCTGATGACCTTGTGCCGGAAGAGGAAGAGGTGACACTTGATGATGTTGTTAACTCTGGTCATGGTGTGGAGGCATTTGACAATGATGCCTAGAAGAACAAAAGAATGGAGTAGGCTCAGTCAATGTGGACAAAATAGTTGTCAGACAAAGGATCGAAAGAAGAAGAAGAAGCATCATTAGTAGCAGAAGAGAAGAAGCAGCAACAGGAGAAGAAGAAACAACAGCAACATGAAGAAGAAGATGACGACGATGGACTTCCACCTAGTTAGCATCGAGGAACTTTCCCCTATTCAGCCTCATGGCTATTAAATTTGTACTACCATTTGTTAGTAGTTAGGATGAACAACCGTTTGTTTTCTAGCTAGGAGTGAGACAATTTTTAAATCGTGTGTGGTAAGTTCACCACTACTAAGAAGTGGTGATCACAACCTATGTCGTTCGCAACCAAACAACGTGTAGTATATCTTCCCAGTGCAACGCACACAACCAAACGGCGGTGGGGGTATTGCTTCCTTCATGCAGCGAGCCTACATGCAGGCAACCAAACTATGTGCAGATGATGGGTTTTGTCCTGTTTTATCTAAGTCAGGCCAAAATAAGACTAAAGAAAAGCGCTTGTTGGGAAACAACCCAATATCTTTACCTACTGTATTTGTGTGTTTACATGATTAATCTACTATAGTAATCATTGTTTATAGCTTTTGTTTCAATAAAGTTCCAAGTAAAGCCTTTGGGATAGTGTGGACAATAGTTGACTTGATTATGTGCAAAAACAAAAACTTGTGTGCCTAGTTTTGGAATTACCATAGTTCACTGGGATGTGCTAAAATTCTGAAATTTTTACACATTATTGATATACAAACTTTCTACATTGTTGTAATGTTTCAGAATTTTTGGAGTCACAGAAGTATGGTGTGTCCAGATCATTACAGACTGTTCTGTTTTTGACAGATTATGTTTTCTATGCATAGTTTGCTTGTTTTATTGTTTCTATGGCTTATATTGCTCAATATAAATTGTGGGAATGACAGAGTACAGTAGGTATTATGTAAGAACAATCATGAATCTTGTCTTGACAGTACCAAAGTGAATGATTTGCTCTTTATTATACTAACCTATCTCATAAAGTTCCGTTAAGTTTTGTGTGATTGACGTTTTCAAGTTTTGGGTGAGATATCGGTATGAGGAGAATAAGGAGCGGCAAGACCCTAAGCTTGGGGATGCCCAAGGCACCCTGATACGTCCATTTTGTATCATGTTTTCCTACTATTATTTATAATATTTTTTATGCATAATAATGCTTTATGGAGTAGTTCTAATGCCTTTTCTCTTATAATATGTAAGGTTTACACAAAGAGGGAGAATGTCGGCAGCCGAAATTTTGGGCCTGAAAAAGCTACGCCAGTCACCTATTCTGCATATCTCCAAATGAGCTAAAAATTTATGGAGAATTGTTTTGGAATATATGAAAAATATGGAGCAAATAACTACCAGAGGGGGCCCACTAGGTGGGCACACCCACCTGGGCATGCCAGGCAGCCCAGGCGCACCCTGGTGGGTTGTGCCCTCCTCGGCCCACCTTCGGTGCCCATCTTCAGGTATATAAGTCATTTTGATCTAGAAAAAATATAAGGAGAGGACTTTCGGGATGGAGCATCGCCGTCTTGAGGCGAAACTTGGGTAGGAGCACTTTTGCCCTCCAGTGGAGCGATTCTGCCGAGGGAGCTTCCTTCCCGAAGGGGGAAATCATCATCATCGTCATCACCAACAACCCTATCATCTTTGGGAGGGCAATCTTCATCAACATATTCGATAGCATCATCTCTGCTCAAAACCTAGTTCATCTCTTGTGTTCAATCTTTGTACCGGAACCTCAGATTGGTACTTGTGGGTGAGTAGTAGTGGTGATTACATCTTATAGTTGATTACTATATGGTTTATTTGGTGGAAGATTATATGTTCAGATACATTATGCTATTTAATACCCACTGATCTTGAGCATGATTATCATTTGTGAGTAGTTACTTTTGTTCTTGAGGTCACGGGAAAAATCTGGTTGCAAGTAATCATGTCAACTTGATATGTGTTCGATATTTTGATGATATGTATGTTGTGATTCCCTTAGTAGTGTCATGTGAACGTTGACTACATGGCGCTTCGCCATATTTGGGCCTAAGGGAATGCATTGTGGAGTAGTTATTAGATGATGGGTTGCTAGAGTGCGAGAAGCTTAAACCCTAGTTTATGCGCTACTTCGTAAGGGACCGATTTGAATCCAAAAGTTTAATGCTATTGTTAGATTTTATCTTAGTACTTTTCTCGTAGTTGCGGATGCTTGCGACACTACTAGGGAAAACCCTAGCAGTAGCGCGGGTTTAATGCCTATCAGTAGCGCGGGGAACCGTGCTACTAGTAAGGCGCTACAGCTAAAGGTTAGCAGTAGCGTGGGTTAGACCACGCTACTGCTATATCGACTTAGTAGTAGCGCTTTCTCCAATGAGCGCTACTGGTAATTAGTAGTAGCGCTTCTCCCAGCATGCGCTACTACTATTATTCTGTATTTTACTTCTTTTTTATTTCATGTTGTATTCATACACCTTTATACAAGTTTTCATACCGCATCAATTTAGAGATTTTTTAACATCATAATGAGTTATTACATCACTGGGAGAAAGAACCGCAGACTAGTTTCAAGTGGATGGGCATCCACTTGAAACTAATCCACGGTTCTTTCACCCAATGATATAATAAATATCATCATCATCATCATCATCATCATCATCATATCATTAACAACTTTTCATCATAATACATCATTGTCATATAACACTTCCTCATGATCATCATTTTGATCAATGAGACATCACATAGCAAGTTGGTCACTAGTCATAATCACAACTGCTCCTCATCATCAACTCTCATAAACATATTGTACCTCATAGGACCTACTACATTCTCTTAGGACCTACTATATTCTCTTAGGTAAAACAGCATAAAACAAGATAGCCCCTGACTCTCCATTATGGAGAATGGAGACTAACCTGTCTCCAATTCTTGCCTTTCGCACAATGTTGCTTCCAAGAACCTCCTTATGACTGTCCATACATTTTTTCCATCCTTTGATTATCATGTGTTCACCGGTTTTAGAAGTCCGGTATGGACAAGTGAGATTTGTAGGATGACCTGGCTGTATGTTCAAAACATCAAGGTGACCATTCTGATACATCAAATGAGGCACACAATCCATCAGGATTTTTTGTTGAAAAACATAGTAATAACTTCGTAGTTAGCAATGTAGTTCCGTTTTAGAAGTATGCAAAAGATGCACGAATGTTGTAATAGTAAAAAATCTTACGAGAGCATCTCCATGGAAGTTATCATGGTTCAACACGTGCACTAGTGGCACGTATTGACCATAACGTGGAGGAGTTCGATAATAGGCATTGTAATTCTCAAGGTCAGTACAATATGCGACCAGATGATTTTTCTCCTGATAAGTTAACTCAGAGCCATCGGTGTAGTAGGTTCTGTCTACCATCTTCCGCACATTCTTTGAAGAATGAAAATAAGCTATCAATGGAAATAAGATGTCAACTATTTTGAAATAAACAATATAAATTACTTAATAACTATGTTTGATAAACTCACATAGCGGTAGAATTGGAAGCGTATCAACAAGGACCCAAATGTCCAAATTGTCTTGGTTGATGTCAGGATCACCAAGATCCATGGTGACAAACATACCCTCTTGAAAATCATACATCTTGCAAAGTGCTTTCCAACACGGGCAACCAAAATGGGGTACGCTCTCAGAATTGTATAGATTTACCTCAAAATCCATACCATGATGGGTCCTTAGGTTAATTTTCTTTGTTTCATTCCTCTCACGATCTTCAAAACCCATCCTCTCCAAGACATAGTGTCTTGCATGGCATGGGATAAGCTAGTCGAATTGTAAAATACAAAAATTACACGTTGAAGTCGAGCTTAATTATGAAAAAACACTTTGCGTCGTAGCTTACCGTATCACAATCGAAGGCCTCCTCGAGCTTAATGCTAAAGCGTCGACCTTCTAGCAAGTGAGGCCTGTCGCAGAAACCCCGGTTGTCGCTGTACTAGGAGCACTCCCCAGGACCTTCTTCGTCCGATGACATTTCCTATGTTCATAATTCAAAGATTAAACTTTTACAATTAAATATATGTACTACAAAAACTAAATTAGATCATTATTATTCATCACGGGTTGACTATCGGTCTGTCGAGTCTTTTCTTGAAAACTCTCAGCTCACGTGGTGTATATATTCGACCGTCGGTGATGGTAGCTCCTCCTTTCATTCCCGAGTGCATTACACCAAATTGTCTAGCACACGGGAACGAAGGAGAAGCTACCCCCACGACAACAGTTGGGATTCTTTGTGCTCTCATATATGGTGGAGACTCTCCCTCACTGATTCCTCTCTGACATTTGTGACCGTCGCTGATGGTCGTTACTCCTCCTTCCCCTAGTGCATAACAAAGGTCTAGCACAAGGAGAAGAAGGAGCAACGACCCCCACGACAACATTCGGGATTCTTCGGCCTCGACAGACTTAAAGTCAACCCGAAATATTGTTTAATTATCTTTCTAGAAAATCCAGGCCACTCGATATTTCCTACATATTATAGCACAAGTCATGCCAAAATTCATGAAAAATTCCGGCATGACCTTTGCTAAAAAAGGAAATATCGAGCGCCTGAAATTTGCCGTAATGGAAATTAATCAACACTCCAGCAAAACATAGGCTACTCGGAGGTGTAACCTGCAAACATGACCGACCACTTGGGCAACCACATATCCTATTTGAGCAACACAAGATACACATGTTTTTATCTACATCATATCTTATAGGACTCATATTGACATGGAGATTTGGCTGGTCTCACGTCGAGGTCGGAGGGGGTCGGTGACGGGAACGATGGGGATGGTGGAGGGGCTCCTAGATTTCTGCAAAAACAAAAACCCTATAAGTTATCACTAATAAATCCCGAACAGTATAATACATATAACATCACTAATACAATTAAAACCCTAGAGAACGACGAGTATCGATGACAAGGATGCGAGATAGGCATCATCGACGTCAATGTAGGAATAATTGCATAAACCAGAAAAAATAACAACAAATGTGACATGTTCAACTAGTTCTATTAATTCAACTTACCTTGCAGAAAACCAATTCGCATTTCCTTCTGGTCCTCGTTGGGCTCAACACTCTTACTTATCGAAAGGACTACGATTGATCCCCTATACTTTTGGGTCATCAAGGCTCTTTTCTCAGCGTTGTTGTTGTTGTTGTTGTTGTTGTTGTTGTTGTTGTTGTTGTTGTTGTTGTTGTTGTTGTT